>NW_027616641.1:0-223000 GCF_964187855.1 Myxine glutinosa | reverse complement strand
CTCCTCTCTCCCTCTCTCCCACCCCTCTCTCTCCTTCTCTCCCTCTCTCCCACCTCTCTCTCTCTCATTCTCTCTCTCTCTCTCTCTCTCTCTCATTCTCTCTCTCTCTCTCTCTCTCTCATTCTCTCTCTCTCTCTCTCTCACTCCTCTCTCCCTCTCTCCCACCCCTCTATCTCCTTCTCTCCCTCTCTCCCACCTCTCTGTCTCTGTCTCTGTCCCACCCCTCCTTCCCTCTTTATCTCTCTCTATCTCTCTCTCTCTCTCTCTCTCTCTCTCTCTCTCTCTCTCTCTCACTCTCACTCTCTCTCTCTCTCACTCTCACTCTCACTCTCTCTCTCTCTCTCTCTCTCTCTCTCTCTCTCACTCTCTCTCTCTCTCTCTCTCTCTCTCTCTCTCTCACTCTCACTCTCACTCTCACTCTCACTCTCACTCTCACTCTCACACTCTCACTCTCACACTCTCACTCTCACTCTCTCTCTCTCTCACCCATATCAAGCCAATGAAGCCTTTGTCACCCCTGTGTGAAGCGGGGCCATCGCCGTGAAATATAAAACACACAGGAAATGGTACATTGTGCCGAGGCGCGGCGGTGATGGTCATGGTTAACCCTTGGCCATCCAAAGATCCCCGGAGGGTTAAACAGCACGGTGAAGTCTGCATGGCCGTTTTGTACGTTGCTCTTGTGGGGATGGTAGCCTTCGTGAGGATGGTCACTGTGGAAATGTAACTCATTGATTAGAACTGGTAAATCATTGATTGGAACTGGTAACGAGGAAGAACCAACGACTTGAAATGAATGTCAGGAATGTGCACGAAAGTAGTAATGACTTGTTCACCTGGTCACAGCCCCAGGCCAGAGCACTCTCCTATTGTAAGGCAAATATAACTCACAGCAGGAGGGGAGCGAGTTGGTGCCAGTAAGGCGAGCGGGATGACAGAGCAACCTTTCAGCGGAGAAGGGATTAACTCAAGCGTGCCGATATAAACCAGAACAGACTTTGATTCAGGAGCACTTGTCCTCAGAAGCCCTGCCCGACGAACGAACGAATACCAACGAGTACGGCGCTACGGAGAAACATCGGCTGAGAAAGAGGGACTATGCGGATAGAGCTATCTGGTCCATTGAGTTAACGGTAGTTATTAGTATTTGAATGAAGTGAACAACTAGTTAATAAAGTCTGGATCTTTGTAAACCTGTTTTCCGGTCATTGGTCTTGAGTCCCAAACCACTTCCACGACAATATGGAGGCACCGCTGGCATCAATTGGACACAAACAAGATCTTTAAAAGGTAAGTGTGTCTTGTTTTTGTCCAGTATGATTTCCGAACCTGGGAATAGTTTTTGTACATACATGGTGGAGGACGTGGTGTGGGGCTTCCTTGCGCACCGATGCCGCGATATAGGTGGTGTAACGAAGTCACGGATGGAACATCGACAAACGATTGTAGCTATTATTCGTGTTTTTCTAAATGATTTCTGTAAATACGTATTTTTTGCGCTGTCTAAATAAAATACGCCAGGTCGGCGCTGGTCATTAAGGGCCTTACTGTGACCTGGGAGCAAACGGGGCATGAGTGCACCATGCGACCATTTGCTTCCAGGTCGTGTAAGGCCGGTACACTCGTTTACATACCCGTACATGTGTAAAGTAGTTTACACTTGTTTTTTTGCACTTGCTCAAAGCACGCGACTTGCTCGGCGTGCGACAGGGAGCAGGGAAATGGAGTTATATTTATATATATATATATATTTTCCCTCATTCCAATTTATTGTATTGCAACAAAACGGCTTATATCTTTGGAACGGCTGGTCGGATGTAGACAAATTAAACGGAATTGTGTAGGACGAAAGCCGTGGGTCCAAAGTAAAAAAAAAAAAAAAAAAAAAAAAAGGGGGGGGGGGGGTGGAGGAGAGGGAAAATTTTCGCCAATTTTTTCCCACCATTTTATAACACCTAAAAATCGTTCGATCAACATATAAATTAATGACAGACAACGCCATCTCATGCCGGTCCAGAATTATTATGAAAGATGGCGATTGGATGAAAATTGCATACTGACACTCCCTCACTGTCCCTCATTGTCCCTCATGTCCATTCCGGCTACCTGTCTCTTGCTCCCGCTCCTTCCCCCTCCCTCTAGTTCCCATTGGCGGACGTTTTGCGAGAAGCAAAGCGTTTTGCAGGAAGCTTCCAGGAAGCAAAACCAGTGCTGTTGTTTTTTGATGAAATTTGTCAGACAGATAGAATGGGTTGTTGTGGTTGGGTCGATTTTACGAAATGAACGTTCTTTGAACAAATTAAATGGTGAATCGGATGAAAATTGAGGATTTTTGAACTTGCTGTTGGAACTTGTTGTTGGAACTTGTTGTTGGAACTTGTTGTTGGAACTTGTTGTTGGAACTTGCTGTTGGAACTTGTTGTTGGAACTTGCTGTTGGAACTTGTTGTTGGAACTTGTTGTTGGAACTTTCTGTTGGAACTTGTTGTTGGAACTTGTTGTTGGAACATGCCGTTGGAACTTGTTGTTGGAACTTGTTGTTGGAACTTGTTGTTGGAACTTGCTGTTGGAACTTGTTGTTGGAACTTGTTGTTGGAACTTGTTGTTGGAGCTTGCTGTTGGAACTTGTTGTTGGAACTTGTTGTTGGAACTTGTTGTTGGAACTTGTTGTTGGAACTTGTTGTTGGAACTTGCTGTTGGAACTTGTTGTTGGAACTTGTTGTTGGAACTTGCTGTTGGAACTTGTTGTTGGAACTTGTTGTTGGAACTTGTTGTTGGAACTTGTTGTTGGAACTTGTTGTTGGAACATGCCGTTGGAACTTGTTGTTGGAACTTGTTGTTGGAACTTGTTGTTGGAACTTGTTGTTGGAACTTGCTGTTGGAACTTGTTGTTGGAACTTGTTGTTGGAACTTGTTGTTGGAACTTGTTGTTGGAACTTGCTGTTGGAACTTGTTGCTGGAACTTGTTGTTGGAACTTGTTGTTGGAACTTGTTGTTGGAACTTGTTGTTGGAACTTGCTGTTGGAACTTGTTGTTGGAACTTGTTGTTGGAACTTGTTGTTGGAACTTGTTGTTGGAACATGCCGTTGGAACTTGTTGTTGGAACTTGTTGTTGGAACTTGTTGTTGGAACTTGTTGTTGGAACATGCCGTTGGAACTTGTTGTTGGAACTTGTTGTTGGAACTTGTTGTTGGAACTTGTTGTTGGAACTTGTTGTTGGAACTTGTTGTTGGAACTTGTTGTTGGAACTTGCTGTTGGAACTTGTTGTTGGAACTTCTTGTTGGAAATTGTTGTTGGAACTTGCTGTTGGAACTTGTTGTTGGAACTTGTTGTTGGAACTTGTTGTTGGAACTTGTTGTTGGAACATGCCGTTGGAACTTGTTGTTGGAACTTGCTGTTGGAACTTGCTGTTGGAACTTGCTGTTGGAACTTGTTGTTGGAACTTGTTGTTGGAACTTGTTGTTGGAACTTGTTGTTGGACCTTGTTGTTGGAACGTTTTGGGAACATTCAAAGTTGGGTTTTGCTAACGTTTCCACAACGTCGCTACAACGTTTCACTTTCGTTGTTGCAACGTTTTGCTCCAATGTTTTGGGAACATTCAAATGTTGGGTTTTGCTAACGTTTCCACAACGTCGCTACAACGTTTCACTTTTGTTGTTGCAACGTTTTGCTCCAACGTTTTGGGAACATTCAAATGTTGGGTTTTGCTAACGTTTCCACAACGTCGCTACAACGTTTCACTTTCGTTGTTGCAACGTTTTGCTCCAACGTTTTGGGAACATTGAAATGTTGGGTTTTGCTAACGTTTCCACAACGTCGCTACAACGTTTCACTTTCGTTGTTGCAACGTTTTGCTCCAACGTTTTGGGAACATTCAAATGTTGGGTTTTGCTAACGTTTCCACAACGTCGCTACAACGTTTCACTTTCGTTGTTGCAACGTTTTGGGAACACTCAAATGTTAAGTGAATCGGATGAGAATTCACGAGTTATTTAATTATTGGAAATTAATGAAGTACTTATTTAATTAATTACATTTTTTCTCTTCTGACCATGAACTTGGTGTCGACCTGCAGGCCAAACCGTTGGTCAGATGAGCTTGATACCTTGACCAATCATCGTAAGTCACTTGATTGGATGCATATATTAATTATGACATCATAAGTCACGTGACATGGCGGCCATGGTGGATTTCTTGAAAACCTTTAAAATGCATCCCTGCGTTCATTTTCCGATCAATTGAGTTGAAATTTTGAACAATCGGATCTGCACTGTCATTGTTAACGACTCTGGCATGCACCCGTCCAATCAGGATGGAGCGGTATGGTCCCCGGATCATCACTGCCCGCAGTTTTAATTCGTTTTACTTTTACCTTTCACTCTTTCTGTTCATTGTTGTTGTGGTCATACAATTTTTTGAAGACATGCACATGTCATGATATAGGAAATGTTTGTTCTGTTGAACGGAAGAAATGTTTATGGGTAATTTAATTCAATGTGGTAGGTGGGCAACACCACAAAGCATACCTCTTTTAAGGTGTGTATAAACCCTGGAACATTCCAGCAATCAATACGATGCTAAAATGGTGTAATTTAATTAAATGTGGTAATTTAATTCAATGTGGTAGGTGGGCAACACCACAAAGCATACCTCTTTTAAGGTGTGTATAAACCCTGGAACATTCCAGCAATCAATACGATGCTGAAATGGTGTAATTTAATTCAATGTGGTAATTTAATTAAATGTGGTAGGTGGGCAACACCACAAAGCATACCTCTTTTAAGCTGTGCATAAACCCTGGAACATTTCAGCAATCATGACGATTTTCTCATGTCACCTGAAATGGTGTAATATTGTGTAATATGGTCGACCTTGGGTTTGTTTGGGTTTGTTTATTTTTGTGGGTATATTTTTGTATATTTTGTATATATTTTCACGACAAATTCCAGTTAACATCCTCCAAAATTTGCTCGTTTTTCTGGCCGAATCGAAATTGCGTTGAGTTCCTATGGCATGCGCCATTAAAAGCGCCGTGTAATGGTTGAGCTCCCTTTATTTCGTTTTGGTCACGCGAATGAGCAGACAAAATGACGAATGCTGCGGCTGGAGCAGTAGAAGCGATTTTTCTTTTAATTGTTTAATGATTATTCGATATTGTTATGACTTATTGTCAATAGGAATACTAAGTGGTCAGGAGGTAGCCTTTTGCTATGTACAGTTTATTTATTGTTGAGTATACCACATAGCTGTGGTGATAAAGGAAATGTTTGTTTTTCAAATAGATGATTATGATATGACCATGATTATAAAATCATGATGATTATTATGAATGATATCATAGGGTTCCGATGCAGAATGATTGCACGAACTTGGGAAAGAACTTTCAAGCCCTATGGGATAAATTGGGTATTACAAGTGATGGAGTTTCAAAATTTAGCATGATTGAAGGAATTTGACAGTCCCATTTCAGGAGTTTTACGAAATTTATATTGCCAAGAGATTTTGGGTACTATTAAAAGAAAAATGATGAGATATTTTTCCCAAAGAACTTTAATATCTGCCATCCATTTTGGCTGTCTCACGAATGAAGGATGAGTTGCCTTTAGTGGTTGCAAAGAAAATTTGTGGAGACCAGACAAAATGGGAAAATATGTCAGATATGACCCTAGGACAGAACAGTGATTCGTCAATTGACATGAGGTATGAACTAGAGGTGACGACCGATGATCTTCAATCTCAGTCAATAGATGGACCTGTCCTGACATCATTGGGGAAAGGGCTTATGCAAGGAGTCATCCAAAATGATTAATTTGATTTATTGATGAATATTGATAAATTAATTGAAATTGAATAATTGAATTAAACTGAATAAATTTAATTGAATAAATTTAACTGAATAAATTGAACTGAATAAATTTAATTGAATGAATTTAATTGAATAAATTGAACTGAATAAATTGAATTGAATATATTGATTGTTTGATTGATGAAAATGCGGCCTCAAGAAAGAAGTTTTGATATCTTTGTGAGATATTATCAATGTGAAGACAACCTTGGAAAATTGAGCAAGGTGGTGAGTTTATATATAGATATATATGTGCGGTTACCATTGTGTGATTTCCCCTTCAACAGAGCGGACACCTGAGGATTCACCCATTTCATACTGACCCTCTGGCTCATCTGCAAATACTGATCTGTGAGATTGGATTGTGCAAAAGCCACAGGTGAGAGAGATTCTCTGGAAATCACCATTTGAACAGGTGGAGAGATCCTTCCTGGAGGTACGAGTGAAGCTTTAGAGGAACAAGCTACAACACATCCAACGCTACTTTGATAAAAGGCAGAATGGGAAATGGAACCTGCAAGAATACACAAGGACAACCAGAGATTCCACAAAAAGGTACTTGTACATATCATATGTACGACCGTTATGGTGCCGAAGCTATAAGGCAGGTCGAGAATTGGTATTTGTGGACAAAGGGAAATGCTGAGGAGTTTCCAAGAGATGGTACATTTGAGCGAAGTCGATTGGAAAGATTGGGACAAAGATTGAAAGCCAGGGAGAGACAGAATCTAACGGTAGACTGGCTTGCATTCCATCTTTGGGATGGTGAATCCAGACAACGGGAACAGCAAGAACGGATAACGGATCTAGAATTTAAAATAAAAAGGATACAGGATACAGTGGAGGAGACAAATGCACAACTGCCCTCGAAATTAGGAATGAAAATGACAGTTGTCCCATCTGATTTCCAGTTGTCTCCCCAAAAAGGACGATACAGAGAATTTTTTCGTGTTTCAGGAGATAACGAGAGATTGCAGTGGCAACTCAGGGATGTAGAGATGCAGCCCAGCAATACAAGTGCACAGGTGCACAGACCAGGCGACGACAGAAACCGGTGTTTCAAGTGTGGACGGATGGGACATTGGAAAAGAGGATGTCCGTATTCCAAAAGGAAGACGAGTTCATAGGGTAAACCAAGATCAAGGGTACCAGTGCTGACCGATACCTCAGACAACGATTAGGCCTTCATTGTGACAAATCCCAAATGATGATTGGCCTCAACAAATTAGATTACTGGACAAACATGAATAACTGTCGATGATTCTTGTGTCTGAAAAGTTTTCGGAGCAAGAATTATTCATTTTTTCTTTTGCTTGTAAGCAAATTGATAATTAATTGATCAAATGCTGAAATTGGATCTTTTATGTTGGGCACAAAATTTTAAATTTACAAAGTTTGGAACAATTGCTTTGCAATTTTTTTTTGGCAAACCAAGTGACAAGAGTCACATGATGATCAGGTGGGAATTTCGGACTATTGTTCCGCACGATTGATAGGTCAGTGGTCGACTGACATACAAATGGGTGGGTAGTCAAATTTGGATAAATTATTGTGGAAACTGAAAGGGTAATTTCAATGTGACATCATAGGGGTTTTCTAAGAATAGACTTTTAGTCTATTTGTGTATTAGCATTTTAAATTTGATGGACAAATTTTATGAAATTGAAATAAAATTGACACCCATCTTGATCTGTAAATAATGGTTCCAACGCAAACAAATATGCATAATGCATGTGTGTGTGTGTTTTTGTGTATCAATCTTACAAGATTGTTGACACCGACAGTGTGCCTTGTCTGAAAATAGATAGTTCCATGTGGATGGGATCACATATCGAGAGAATTCGTAAAATAAAATAGAAATATAATTTGATTATGAACATTATCATTTTTGTCAAGGGAGATGGAATATAAAAGAATTTGATTTGCTGAGTTATGAGCAGCCATTCATTGATAGTAAATTCATTGATAGTAAAAATTGGGAGTAATCTTGAGATTCCATTTTGATAGAATTTATATGAGAATCAAAGCTATTTATGGATATGAGCTTCATAAAAATGTGGGAGTACACAATTAGCCAAATTTGGGAGAGGTCTTACACTGACTTCCCAGAGTACTCTGCTCATGGATTTTTATATATATAAACTTGAATTTTATCAGCATATAAATTGTGCTGTATGTATGGATGTGTATTAGGCATAGATGATATGGGAAAATAGTAAAGAAAATTTTGCTGGTTTGAACTATTGTGAGTTTTGAGTTCTGGAGTTCAAACAAAGTCACTGGTTAACAGATGAGAAAGGATAGTAAATAAATTATTCGATGCTGGGTAAATTAAGTACGATATTACTAAGACTTATGAGAGCTATTGTTCTTCCTTGCAGCAGTGGGAAATTATTGAAAATTTAGATCCAACATAATGAATCTATAAATGAATGTGATAGGGATAATATCCTCAATTTGTACTAATTATTTGATTCTGGGTAAAGGAATTAATTTATCATAGTGGATTGTTAACAGCAGCCTGAAAATGTCCTGAGAGTGCATCCATGTAATCAGAAATCCCAGATTTGTTTTTACAAACAACATTTTGGTAGAGGTCTTGTGTGGACGAGCACTTCCTTGGTAGATAAAAAACGGTACTGCATGCTGGCAGCCACTTTTGCGGCCAGTTAGGCCAAACAAATTGAGAGGATATTGTAGTTAAATACGTAAGTTACACATGGCTATTTGTAAAAAGGAAATTTGTTGAGATGGGAAACATTTTTCGAAGGTTTATTAAAGTGTTATAATATGGCATGTGGCAAGGCAAACTATTGGATGGGAAAATTAGATCTGGTTATAGAATAAATTTATTGACCCCTTGAAGATAATTCTTCGAATCATTGTTTCACTGGCATTTTTGTTCACATTGGAAATAGTTTGGTAGAGCTTTGGTTAAAACCTTTGGTTGCGGTATCTTGGAACAAATTGATAAACCATAGGAGATTGATAAGAATAGGAACAAATATGGACCCAAAATAGAAAGTTGGATTCATGCCTCTCATTGCAAGCAAGCACATGGGGCTAAGATGGACGATCCCACAGAAAATGAGGCTGCACCTAGCAGCCCAGCAGAACATTCAGTGGCGGATAAATGATAGTCGTGATTTACATTCATTTGAATTACATTTTAACACCTCTTGCATTGATAAACATTACATTTTCAACATTTAATATTCCGACTTGAATTAGGGAAGATAGTGACATTTATTTGCCTACATGACATACCATTATCTACTGATATTAGCGCAACATGAGGGATAATGTATCACAACTACACTCATGATTAGGGGATTTAGTTCGACCACGGGAGATAGGGGGATCAGGGTAAGACAAATAATCTGATTTATGTTACATATTAAGGGATTTTCTTTATTTACCTTTTAGGAAGCTTGTTAGTTTGGTATATAATGTTGAATGTCATCGACATATAATTATGTCATAGGTATGAATATATACAAGGAGTAGCAGACTTGTTTGTGGGTTTAGTAGTTATATTGGCAATTGTTTTAGTGGTGGCTTGCTTGAAAGCCTTTGTGACGGTGTGTTTGAATAAGGTAACCAACAACACGATGATAACGCATGAAGTTACAAATGAGGAAAGAAATGTGGAACCAGAAAAGGAAGACTTTTATGGCGACATAAATACTGAGATTAAAAGATTAAATCAAGTGATGTTGCAAATGAATACAGTAGAATTAAGATAATGGCATAACGACAATGTTATGAGTTGTGTCAATTACAAGACCAGTGAACTCATATCACCACGACTGACACACTGTTAGAAAAGAAAAAAAAAAAAGGGAAAAGAAAAAGTGGAGAGGAATTATGGTAATAATACATTATGCTTAATTTGTTGGTTTGGGAAAATTGTTGTTGGGAATTAGATATTCCCGTTTGTGATTGTAATCATATACAATTTATTTTCTTAGAGTAGTGCTAAAATACCTGCATGAGTTAATTTTTGAACTATATTAACCTGAAAGCATTTGTGGATGCTATTCTTAGTTTAGTAGTGAAATACATACCTGATTGAATATTATTTGTGTGACGCATATAAATGAATATAACTTTTAAATGTTTTAAGGAAAAACAACAAATTGTTGAATGTGAAACTGTCGGAAGACATACATGATTATGCTGATTTCATGGTAAGATGTACCCTATCTGATTCAGTGTGTGTGGAAAGCAGATTCAGATGTGACTGAGCATAAGGATAAGACGAGATCACATTTTGAAGGGAGTGCTAACGGAAGTGGGAAGAAGTTCCAGAAAGAAAATTTGTGGCTAAAATGAAGTTAATCGCGGCATACACCCTCTTTCTCAAAGAATGATGAAGACATTCTCCCGTGTAACTTGGAGATGGATGCTTACCTTCACCAAGGAAATTTATGTGACCATTTGCCTGGATCACACTGCAACATATGAAAGGAAGGCGATCACTTACTCTTGTTTGAAGGCTTCGAACATTCATCACATCAGAAGTTGCAGGACAACGACATTTTACCTGCAACCTCTGTGAAATGCGGGGACATATGTTATTACTTCACCAACTTCCGGGGAACCAGCATGGAGCTGCAAACAAACGGCTGTGCCCTTGTCACAACAGCTGTGCGCGATTCTGCTGGTTGCTCCTGGTATGGACCATGAATGACCTGAACACCATAGTCCCAACATCATTGTGGATGCATCCGGCATCCCTGTTCCACATCTTGCTGGCCAATCAACGTCACACCAATACTTGCTGCCCACTCACAATGAGGGAGGAGGCAAGTCGACTACAACTGGGCAAAGGCCTTGTTCAGGAAATTACTATGCTACAGCAAGAGTGGCAAGAATGCTACATGGAGAGCAGGGTCAGTCTATGACTCCGTGCAGTTATTACAACAGCAAGACCCTACACGAAGTAGTGCAGGTGCTATGAAGACATTAGGAGAAAATGTTTCATACCTGGATTCAAACACAAGTGATCAGCCCTTCCTTTCAAACAAAGAGTCAACATTTGTGTAGAGGCAAACATTTTTGCCAGATGTTGCAGATGCTTTACAAAACTTGAAGATGAAGTGAAATTGTTGTATCTTGGTGATGGTGAAGTGTTGTTTTGAAAAGATATTTGTGATGCAAATGCAATAGATCGAACAATATGGAAGGAGTCAATGACCAACGAAATGTTTTGTCATTCTTGCAGGAGGACGGTGTATGCCTAAGGGAAGTGGATTACCAAAGTTATGGTTTGAATACTTGTATTGATATTTACCTGTAGTGATTGATTATTTACTTATACTTGTATTGATGTTTACATGGAGTGATTGATTGTTTACTTATATTGATGTTTAGTTTAATGGTTAATATAAACAAAAACAAAAAGATGAGGGAATTGTGGAAATGTAACTCATTGATTAGAACTGGTAACTCATTGATTGGAACTGGTAACGAGGAAGAACCAACGACTTGAAATTAATGTCAGGAATGTGCACGAAAGTAGTAATGACTTGTTCACCTGGTCACAGCCCCAGGCTAGAGCACTCTCCTATTGTAAGGCAAATATAACTCACAGCAGGAGGGGAGCGAGTTGGTGCCAGTAAGGCGAGCGGGATGACGGAGCAACCTTTCAGCGGAGAAGGGATTAACTCAAGTGTGCCGATATAAACCAGAACAGACTTTGATTCAGGAGCACTTGTCCTCAGAAGCCCTGCCCGACGAACGAACGAATACCAACGAGTACGGCGCTACGGAGAAACATCGGCTGAGAAAGAGGGACTATGCGGATAGAGCTATCTGGTCCATTGAGTTAACGGTAGTTATTAGTATTTGAATGAAGTGAACAACTAGTTAATAAAGTCTGGATCTTTGTAAACCTGTTTTCCAGTCATTGGTCTTGAGTCCCAAACCACTTCCACGACATCACCCTGGAGGTAGAAATCTAACCAGCGATATTCATTTTGAGGCCACTCTAGTTAGACCTTTGCGATTATTGTCAGTTGTTCCTCCCTGTTTATAAGCTATAATTCTGCACAGTGCACTTTATTCTTCCAAAACTAAACCATAAGAGTGTATTTTTAAGTGACATCATAATTTTGTTGCACACTGTGGCGTGTGGCAGTTGAGTGGTCATTATATGCAATTCATCCTGTATTATTATGTTTATTGTCAGTATTTTTGTTTTGGCATAAGTGTTTTCTTCTGCAGGAGAATGGACTTTTAAAAATACAATACTGTTGTGAATTTTGGGGTAGAGTAATATATAGATCAGGTAGATCTGTGTCGATATCATGCTCCCGATTGTTGTGAAGAAGAACAAGCATTTTGATGTACATAAGTAGAGGACTTGTCTAGCCCGGATGTCGGATTAAGCTCGTACATTTGTGGTCATACAAGGATGGCCTCGTGTTCACTCGAGTAGGGATTATGCTAATTCCCCTGTGTGTGAGACCTTGTGATTTATCCATTGTCCCTTATGGCACTACACCAACAGACACTAGGTATGCCCAATAGCAGCACACACACTAATAAAATTCCCCCCACAATAAAACTCACCGGAAGTGCAGGCAGGAAGCGCCCACGCATTGCGCCAACATGGCAATAAAACATTGAGCAAGCAGGCAATAGACATGCCCAGAGGGCAGCTATTGGACGAGACACCACTAATAGGGAGACGAGGCAGGATGAAGCCCGCCGATTGGTAGAGGGTGGGGCAAGAAGCTTCCCTCTGATTGGTGGAAGGAAGGCTGAGAAGGAAGCCGAGGACCGATTGGCTGGGATTTATTATTTTATTTTTTGGGGGAAAATCTTTTTTTTCAACTTAAGTTTTCAACTTCAATTGTTTATAAAATGTGATATCACGTATATTACAAATACATTTGAATATTGAATATTTTGAATTATTGTTTGAATTATGATTGGTTTAAACCATGACAAAACGGCAACTCGGGTACAGTCATTTGTCTATATATCTACACATCTGGGCAGTGTCTGTGTTCTCACTTAACGACGCCCTAAAACTTTTGTTTCCGTGGTTGTGAAGTGTTTTTAATAACGTTGTGGTGGTTTTGAATCACGTGGTGGTGAGGTATTTTGAATTATGTGGTGGTGAGGTGTTTTTAAATGACGTGGTGGTGAGGTGTTATTAAATCACATGGTGGTGAGGTGTTTTTAAATCACATGGTGGTGAGGTGTTTTGAATTAC
The DNA here is from genome assembly GCF_964187855.1 of Myxine glutinosa. Classification (NCBI taxonomy): domain Eukaryota; kingdom Metazoa; phylum Chordata; class Myxini; order Myxiniformes; family Myxinidae; genus Myxine; species Myxine glutinosa. Next base: position 209,929 of record NW_027616641.1, on the reverse strand, counting down.
GTGGTGGTGAGGTATTTATAATTAAGAGGTAGTGAGTTGTTTTGAATTATGTGGTGGTGAGGTGTTTATAATCACGTGGTGGTGAGGTGTTTTTAAATCACATGGTGGTGAGGTGTTTTGAATTATGTGGTGGTGAGGTATTTATAATTACATGGTGGTGAGGTGTTTTGAATTATGTGGTGGTGAGGTGTTTATAATTATGTGGTGGTGAGGTGTTTTTAATTATGTGGTGGTGAGGTGTTTTGAATTATGTGGTGGTGAGGTGTTTTTAATTATGTGGTGGTGAGGTGTTTTTAATTATGTGGTGGTGAAGTGTTTATAATTACGTGGTGGTGAGGTGTTTTGAATTACGTGGTGGTGAGGTATTTATAATTACATGGTGGTGAGGTGTTTTTAATTATGTGGTGGTGAGGTATTTATAATTACGTGGTGGTGAGGTGTTTTGAATTACGTGGTGGTGAGGTGTTTTGAATTATGTGGTGGTGAGGTATTTATAATTACGGGGTGGTGAGGTGTTTTGAATTATGTGGTGGTGAGGAGTTTATAATCACGTGGTGGTGAGGTGTTTTTAAATCACATGGTGATGAGGTGTTTTTAAATCACATGGTGGTGAGGTGTTTTGAATTACGTGGTGGTGAGGTATTTATAATTACGTGGTGGTGAGGTGTTTTGAATTATGTGGTGGTGAGGTGTTTATAATTATGTGGTGGTGAGGTGTTTATAATTATGTGGTGGTGAGGTGTTTTTAATTATGTGGTGGTGAGGTGTTTTTAATTACGTGGTGGTGAGGTGTTTATAATTATGTGGTGGTGAGGTGTTTTTAATTACGTGGTGGTGAGGTGTTTTTAATTATGTGGTGGTGAGGTATTTATAATTACGTGGTGGTGAGGTGTTTTGAATTACGTGGTGGTGAGGTGTTTATAATTATGTGGTGGTGAGGTGTTTTTAATTACGTGATGGTGAGGTGTTTTTTAATTATGTGGTGGTGAGGTGTTTTGAATTACGTGGTGGTGAGGTATTTATAATTACGTGGTGGTGAGGTGTTTTGAATTACGTGGTGGTGAGGTGTTTATAATTATGTGGTGGTGAGGTGTTTTTAATTACGTGATGGTGAGGTGTTTTTAATTATGTGGTGGTGAGGTGTTTTGAATTATGTGGTGGTGAGGTGTTTTGAATTACGTGGTGGTGAGGTATTTATAATTACGTGGTGGTGAGGTGTTTTGAATTACGTGGTGGTGAGGTGTTTATAATTATGTGGTGGTGAGGTGTTTATAATTATGTGGTGGTGAGGTGTTTATAATTACGTGATGGTGAGGTGTTTTTAATTATGTGGTGGTGAGGTGTTTTGAATTACGTGGTGGTGAGGTATTTATAATTACGTGGTGGTGAGGTGTTTTGAATTACGTGGTGGTGAGGTGTTTATAATTATGTGGTGGTGAGGTGTTTTTAATTACGTGGTGGTGAGGTATTTATAATTACGTGGTGATGAGGTGTTTTTTAATTATGTGGTGGTGAGGTGTTTTTCTGCATGGTGTGTCTCACAGCATGGATGTGTGTATTTTCTGAACATGACAAGCACATCTCAACTTTAATGTTCCACTTTGTTATTGAACGACCAATTCAGTTTTGAGCTTTACCCATTGAAATTTGTCATCAAGGGAAGAAGGGATGTGTGTGGGGACAAAGCAAAAAAATAAATAAATAATTGCTCTAGAGATTTCAAAACTGTTTTTTTAATTACTCTTCCAGAAAATCTGCTAATCTTGCCAACTTAGCACCTGGTACCCAGCCACCTTTCCTGACCTTCAATGGTGGAGTGAAAACAGACACACTCAAGATTGAAGAGTTCCTTGAAGATATCCTTTGCCCTCCAAGGTTTGTTTGTCTCTGTCTCTGTCTCTGTCTCTCTCTCTCTGTAACATACCTGCTTGAATGTTTGGCTACCATGGTGTATTCCCTTATGGAGAATGCAACAACTTTCATAAACAATGCAATGGAAGCAGTTATGTCGAGCATATATGACAGCAGTCAGTCATACATGCCTGGCATCGTATGAAGTAATTTGAGCAATACGTAACTTTAGCATCCTAGTTATGATAACACTTCAAAGTCGAGATACAAAGACTACACAACATGTAACATGAATTTATTCATTGTAATATCAATGTTATTATTACTCCCGCCAGGGAGTAATGCATTCGATCGTGTCCGTGTCCGTGTCCGTGTGTGTGTGTGTGTGTGCGTGTGTGTGTTCGTGTGTTTGTGAACAAGATATTTGCAAAGGTTCTGAACTGATTTGGATGAAAGTTGGTGGGATGATTGCCCTTGGGATAAGAAAGAATTGATTAGTTTTTGGTGAAGCTCAGGATATTATTCCGGATCCAGGAATTTTTTGAAGGATTGTTTACCATTGGAAGACAGGGCTCATTTTTTTTTAACATTATCTTCTATATATTCTATATTTAACATTGTGATATGAAAATAGTTTTCATATTTGTTGTAAATGTCGTTTAAACTCGTGGTTACGCATTAGAGCGGTGTATTTTGTTAGCAGCGTCGTCTTCAAGGTTCTTTTTTTTCTTTTCTAATAAAGACATATTCTGTCATTTTAAAACCACCAAAGTGTGTATTAGGTTTCCCCGTTTCATAAAATGTATCGTTTGATACGTATAATGCTTTAAAACTGTTTTTTTTAACCTCAGAAGAGATATCAACATTTATCTCAGCGAATTTCATTCACGGTGTCAGTATTTGATGAACGTATAAAGACTTAGTTCCAGATTTGTCAATGGCTGAGGTATATTAACAAACAAATAAAACAGATTTGGCAAAATTCCAACTTTTTTTTAAAAGATCGCATATTCACCCAGGGTTGTTAGAGGCTGAAGAAGAAGGAACCTCGCATGGCCTTCCCAGGCCAAAGAAATCATTCTGGTTCTGGCTCTGCGGTTTTCGGGTTTATTACTCCTGCCAGGGAGTAACGCATTCGATCCTGTCCGTCCGTGTGTGTGTGTGTTTGTGTGTTTGTGAACAAGATATCTGGAAAAGTTCTGAACGGATTTGGATGAAAGTTGGTGGGATGATTGCCCTTGGGATAAGGAAGAATTGATTAGTTTTTGGTGAAGCTCAGGATATTATTCCGGATCCAGGAATTTTTTTGGGAAATATTTTTTTCTGTTTTACTGCATTAAAGCTTTTATTCTTATTCTTAAATGATGTTTTTCTCCTCTAATCCCGAGATATATCAAAACAAATTCTCTGACCGTTAGGGCTTACTTTCTTTTTCATTTATTGTTTTGGGGAGAGGGGATGTTAGACAAAACGTATTGTTGCGGATCTCGGATTACGGCGCTCCCCTTACCGAGGGGGGTTTAATCCCCTCGTCTATTAAGCTGGCCGTCCGAGTCCTAGAAGATATCGCGCTCCTTTGCGGGGTTGAGGTTGATCAGGGTGACTGGTCAACGGGTTCCCAGATACCTTTGCCAACCTCTTCGCAAAGCAGGGCGATACTTCTGCTCGAGCCACGGACAAGATGGAAGATTGCCGAGTGGTTTAGCAATCCGAAGCTCGAGCCGTTAGCAATAAAATTAACCCGATCCTGAGCGTTGGCCAAATCGTGCCATGTATATCAATGGAGAAATCACTAAAGCGACTGGATGAGAGGAAACCCAAAAGAATAAGAAGGAAGAACACAGGTTTATTAATTATGTACAAAACCAAGGAAGAAACAAAAGGTAAGACTGTACAGGAAGAGGAAGAAGCAGCTACACAGGGCAATCCTTAAACACTCTTATTTTATCACACGCCCAGTACAGTACAAACACACTTACACGAATGGGGAATAGCAGGGATGAAAGTTCCAGGCGATGGGGTCCGGTCCAGGCTCCGGATCCGCTGCAAAGAATGGCAGGCAGCTTCGCGTGTCGTTGGCGCGCGACTGGACCTTATAATTATGCGAGGGACTGGGACGCCACGTACATAATCTTCGTGCCAACTCTCTCTCGCCCAACGTTCATCTCAGAGGGTACCCTCGCGCAGATCGCTCAATGCAGTGACAATCAATCGAGTGCTCCCCACGCAGTTAGTTCACAATCACCTCCCCTCGCGCAGTCCATCAAAGGGCTTGGCGCTCGCACTTATATGATCGCGCGTTGAAATCAAGCTGCCCTCATAGGGCTACGCCCACTAACGAGCTCACCTCAGCCCTGGTTGGCTGGTGGGGGCTTACAGGCCACACCCTGGTGGTGAGTTGACGTGGCCACACCTCCTTCTTGCCGCTCCGCCCCCTTCTTCTCCAAGCCTGACCTCATGTTCAATGGCGTTTGGAGCCAGCGCTAAGGCAGCGATGACGGCTCAATGCAGCGAACGCTGCTAACCCAGCCACGTGATAATTTGGAGAGAGAGAGAGAGAGTGCATAATGAGCGAAATGGGGCCTATCTTATTTGATTAATGCAATGCAGATTCAACTATTGGGAACAGATCCTTAACTAGAACAAATACTAATGAGATAACTAAAGAAGAAGCCTATGGTGTCCTTCGTGTTGCAATATGACCTAACTAGGGTGCGACCTTTGACCTTTACACAAAAATGGGAATATTTACAGGGGATTATTTATAAGGGATATTACAATATTTACAAAGTGGAGGGTTCTAAAAACCACAACACTGCACCCTCATTACCTCCAGGGCCGTCCCGGCCCGACAGAACTTTAACTTAGTGTGACACTCAGGTGTGGTAACCCTCTACTATTAACTTCACCCTGAGTGCGACATTTCTAAAAACAACTAAGTATGTCCCGCCTGCTGCATTGCATTCTGTCTATCAGACTCATGCCCACAGAATAACAGAATCACGGAATTAATTTTCAAACTACACATTGACGGTGGGGAGCATTATTTACAAAGACACTAGTTGGTATTTACACGCGAACCCAGGACCTGTGTTTTTGGAAACAAAAAGAAGATCTTTTGAGAAGAGGAAAGGCATACACCGCACTGCACCGATACCACCAGCACCAATAAGCACCAAAGCACCAAAATGCCAAAAAGCACCATCCAGTGCACAGTCATCACAGTTCAAATAATAATCAGCAGATGACGTGCGATGTCTTCTCTGCTGGGCCGATGTTTTTGGCTGCTGGGCCGATGTTCCTGGACGACTTCTTGCTTGCTGCCTAGTTGGTACTAAAAAGAAGGCACAAAACATGTCCATTTCTTTAATTATGGCCAGCAGGGGCCAACTAAGGTGGTCCACCTGCATGGCTTAGGTGCCACCTTTACCGTGGTCCGCAAGCAAGCTCTCCCTGGCCACAATAGCCGGTCCCCAGCAGAGGTGCCAGGCCCCAAAATGTGGGGTCCATGAATGTGGTACTTGGCCACAGACCTGTGGTCCATATGGTGGTGCTTGGCCACAACAACGTGCGGTCCATACGTGTGGTACCGGTCCAGGCAGGCAGCAGTGAGGGCGCGGGCACACAACTGCGACACCTGCACACTTTCCCCTCTGCACACAAAGACCACGGTCCATGAGTGAGGAAAGACGACAGAGCAGGGTTAGCGGGGTGCAAGGGCGCAAGAGCACACATCAACACAAGGTAATGCAGAGGTGAGGTGCGCAGGAGAGCGAGCCGAGAAAGCTCGTCCCTACCATATGTCCCCCCCCTGTCACCTAATCTACCCTTGCCCTTACCCCGTATTTACACAATTTACAAATTCGTCGCTACGTCTTGTCTTCCCCATATCTCCCCTCTATACCAAATTCGTCATCAATCCCAATTTCTCATTAATCCCTCTATTCCAAATTTACCATCAATCTCTCATAAGGAGGAAGAGATGGAACAATGAGCAATGTCACACCCACGTCATGATGCGTCTTACATACCAGACATTTGCACAAACCGGTGGTGGGGAGTCCTGTCACCCTGGTGAGTGGATGCAGATGGTGCCAAGAGACTTCCAATCCTAACTACCTTCTAAATGACTTTAAAACTTTTACTCTAGCCGGGTACTTTCCCTGCAAAACCATTGGCCATTTTACACTATGTGGTTCTAAGAACCGAACTCCCATTGACCAAACTGTGGTGCTCACCAATTTGGGGTCTCACTCCCCCGATCCTACTCCCTGTGCCCTCACACAATTTCAGGGCTGGGTCGTGTGGCGCTCCCAGCAGGTCTGCTCACCTGCACACCTCCGCCACTGTAGTTGTCTCCCGAGCTTACCTGCTCCTTACCCTAACCTACATGGGGAAGGCCCTCTGGCACTCTCACCCCACTACCGCCCTCTCTGGCGTCGGGCTACCCGGGTCCGTCCTCCGGATCCTCAGGCCCCATTGAACTCTACTGGCTCCCAGAGCCTACCTGCGGCCTCACCTGGCCGACAGACTAACAGTGGCGGAGTGCCCATTTAACCATACGTACTAACAGGCCACACGCCCAGCCAATTTACTCCACTAATGCACCCCTCAAAGCAGTACTCTGCTTCTCTCGCACCACAGATGTCAATATCCAACCACAATTTACCTACTCCCTCTACCTACTTTTAAACTACCCTCCCCGGGTATTCGTGAAGGGGTCCATCTTCCCACATCCACTCTTCCGCACCATGCACTCCACTCCACATATTCCACACTACTCACTCCACACCATCGATTCCATACTCCATTTATTCCATACCATCTATTCCATACAACCATTCTCCATACACCTGTACTTTCACTTGCACACCTTGTGCACACACACCTGGTGGCACTTGCACCCTCCTTTCCTCCAGGCACATTCACTCAATCCAAGCAATGACACACATCTCTCACGAGCATTGCCTCACTTCATCACCCTCACCACAAACACACAGCATCATCTAAGCTGACTACTCCCTTCTGAAACTCGTGCTCCCCATCTTCCCTTATACTAATCACTCCCTCATCGTTATCATCCAAACTAAGCTATTCTGCGTCCCCACTACAGGTATAAATGTCGCTACTTAAAGCTACAGTTACCTATTGTCAGCTATTTCCCGAATCATTAACCTGACCATCCCGGGCTAGTTTACACAGCCAATCCCCATAAAAATATAGCTCCTTTGCCCCAGGCGTGTGAGGGATGGTAGGGATATCACCCCCCGACACTGGGTATCAATTTCCAACCATCACCATTCCGAATTTCGAATCACTAGTAATTTCAAGCCAATTCCCTATCAATTCCAAACAATAACACCATCATCATCACAGTCCGCTATATCTGAGCCTCCTCGGTATGTCCATGCATTCTTTACAGCTCGGCTTCGCAAAGCTGAGCAATGCATGCGGGTGGTTTGGGTCTACTGTAGGTTGAGTCCGTCCGGCATTCGATTCAGGGGAGGAGGTTTCGTCGGGCCAAGGCTCAAGGCACCATCCCGGTGCAAGGCTTTGTGCTGCCACGCGCGATGGCCCAGCCTTCCCCGGGTGGAGCGCCACCACCACAAGGGGGCGCCACGCCGGCCCCTCCTACCTCCCCTCAAATCGGGCCGCCCGCTTTGCCTGGCAAAGCGCGGAACCGACCGTGCAGGGCGGGGCCCGGCGCGGATCGCGCACGGCGGTTCTTTTGAAACCGCCGTGATTACGACCCTCGCCGGTTCCCCCAGTACACAACGAACACCGTGCACCGAGGGCTCGCGTCGGCTATACGTCGGCCTAAACGCTGTCCCGGTCAACGTCGATGCTTGACTTGCATGCTCACATGCATACGCGACCCCTTTTACACTCACACATCCAGGTGTCTCCATACACTCCGTACATTTCGTCACCGCCCTCTCTCTCCGTGCACACCACCCAGGCACACTCATTCCGCTCACAGACTCCATTCCACACCTCTCCTCCGTTACGTCCTCCGTAACACTCGTGGGTGTGCACTCTTACCACTCACTCATGGGTGTGCACTCTTACCACACTCACGGTGTGCACTCTTACTCTTGCACATACCCACTCACGCGCTCTGGTGTGCCCTCCCGCACATGCGCCACAACCAACTCAGGTGTGCGTTCTCGCACACCCGCCACAACCAACTCACCCTCTGTATCACAATCACTCCCACTATCACACTCTGCCGTACATTCTCCCTCGCACTCGGTATCACACTTGCGCTTCGGCGCCGTTCGCACACGCGCGCCATTGCCATTCATAACGCGCACCACGGACCTTTTACGAGCTCCCGGGTTACGCCTGCACCCCAAGCACGCGAAAATTCTTTTTGCACCAAACACAACCCGACTCACCTGGGCGCTTCCTCTTCTTTGTTCCTCCACCACCTGCAAACTTTCATTGGGGTTAATAAGCACGGCATCATGATGCGAACATGGACCTTGGGCACATTCCATTTCTCCCTGTCGCGAGTGCTTTTCTACGTCCGGCGTCTTTTCTAACCCAATTTCCACTATTTCTTTTCCAATTTGAATTAATTATTTTTCCTTGTGAAGCCCGACGACCGCTGGCGCGCTTACAATTTTTTCTACTTCGGCGGTCGCCGGCTTCCCCATACCCCAGGTCGCGATCTCTATCCCGGTCATTTTAACTGCGCTCTGCTCTGCCTCGCTCAACCCCGCGCTCCTCGAGTCGCTTTACCTCGCTGCGTACCGATGCGCCTCTCCCGCCTGCCATGTGGTCTCGGTTCTCCCCACATTTTTGTATGCGGTCACTCATTCTGTTTCCAAACCCCTCAATTTAGTTTCCTAATCCCCCCAATCTGCTTCCTAATCCCCCCAATTTGCTTCCTAATCCCCCCAATTTGCTTCCCAAATCATTTTTTAGTCTGCCAATTTGGTCTGCCATATCATTCCTCAATTCATTTCTCAATCCCATATTCCCCATTTGTATGGCTGCATGAATCTGCGCCATGAGGTCCTGCACATTCATCCCCCCGATTTGTGCAGCGGGCGCGGCCCTCGTTGCCACGTGTGAGGCGCCGCCATCTTGTGCACCTGCAACCCCCGCTACCGCACCTTCTTTGCTTTCCTCCTGCATTACTCCCACCTCTTCCCTGGGGTCCTGGGTCGATTCTACCTCCTCATTCTCCCCTACCGGCATCCAATCGCCTTGATTATCCATGGCACGACCTTAATTTGGGTTTTAAAAATAATTTTGGCCTCTCCTAATTTTTTCGACCAAATTTTTTAGATGAATTAAAAACTGTGGTTCGGGTCCAATCCCACTCCCTGACACCAATTGTTGCGGATCTCGGATTACGGCGCCCCCCTTACCGAGGGATGTTTAATCCCCTCGTCTTTTAAGCTGGCCGTCCGAGTCCTAGAAGATATCGCGCTCCTTTGCGGGGTTGAGGTTGACCAGGGTGACTGGTCAACGGGTTCCCAGATACCTTTACCAAACTCTCTGCAAAGCAGGGCGATACTTCTGCTCGAGCCACGGACAAGATGGAAGATTGCCGAGCGGTTTAGCAATCCGAGGCTCGAGCCGTTAGCAATAAAACAAACCCGTTCCTGAGCGTTGGCCAAATCGTGCCACGTATATCAATGGAGAAATCACTAAAGCGACCGGATGAGAGGAAACCCAAAAGAATAAGAAGGAAGAACACAGGTTTATTAATTATGTACAAAACCAAAACCAAGGAAGAAACGAAAGGTAAGACTGTACAGGAAGAGGAAGAAGCAGATACACAGGGCAATCCTTAAACACTCTTATTTTATCACATGCCCAGGACAGTACAAACACACTTACACGAATGGGGAATAGCAGGGATGAAAGGTCCAGGTGATGGGGTCCGGTCCAGGCTCCGGATCCGCCGCAAAGAATGGCAGGCAGCTTCGCGTATCGTTGGCGCACGACCGGACCTTATAATTATGCGAGGGACTGGGATGCTGCGTACATAATCTTCGGGCCAACTCTCTCTCGCCCAACGTTCGTCTCAGAGGGTACCCTCGCGCAGATCGCTCAATGCAGTGACAATCAATTGAGCGCTCCCCGCGCAGTTCGTTCACAATGACCTCCCCTCGCGCAGTCCGTCAAAGGGCTTGGCGCTCGTGCTTATATGATCGCACGTTGAAATGAAGCCGCCTTCATAGGGCTACGCCCACTAACGAGCTCACCTCAGCCCTGGTTGGCTGGTGGGGGCTTACCTGCCACGCCCTGGTGGTGAGTTGACATGGCCACACCTCGTTCTTGCCGCTCCGCCCCTTTCTTCTCCAAGCCTGACCTCGTGTTCAATGGCGTTTGGAGCCAGCGCTGAGGCAGCGATGACGGTTCAATGCAGCGAATGCTGCTAACCCAGCCACATGATAATTTGGAGAGAGAGAGAGAGTGCATAATGAGCGAAATGGGCCTATCTTATTTGATTAATGCAACGCAGATTCAACTATTGGGAACAGATCCTTAACTAGAACACACACTAATGAGATAACTAAAGAAGAAGCCTATGGTGTCCTACTTGTTGCAATATGACCGAGCTAGGGTGCGACCTCTGACCTTTACACAAAAATGGGAATATTTACAGGGGATTATTTATAAGGGATATTACAATATTTACAAAGTGGAGGGTTCTAAAAACCACAACAGTATTATTCCAACTAAACCCACGGCGGGAATATGCGCTCTACTGAGTGGCGTTCTAGTTTACCAATGGATTTGAAAATGCTACTTGTTGCTTACTTGCTTGATGCTCAGCATTTAAAAAGGATATAGCATGGACAAACAGCCATCGGTTGGCAACCCTTGTGCAGGTGCTGATGGCCTTCTCCTGCAATGAAGTTCCTTTTGTCAGGGATCATATTATTATATAATTATGGCCACTGTCTCCCAACCATCTCTATAATAATAAAAGATAAAGTGTGCATGTGTATCAGTGTGTCTCCTCCATAACTCCAAAACCATGAAACCTAGCGGCCCCAAGCTTTGCATGCATATGAACGGACCTCCACGGGAGTGCAGGAATGAAAACCGGATGTATGGGTGAATTTAAACACACCTTTTGAAGATAATCAGCGAGATGATCATCATCAAAATACAAAAGAAATCCTTACCAGGATTGCGGTGCGCCATCTTGGTCAGTCTACTGTCACCTCGCAGGAGTCTTAAGCCGCCATTTTGTTGCAGGCCTTTTTTCATGCCTGGTGGAACTGGTTGGGCGCATTTGGTATTCTTTAATTAAATTTATTTAATAAACATTTTTTTCATCTTTTTGTGCGATCTGCTTTCATTATATATAGATACCGATTTTAAAAAACCCCAAAATGCCCAACATCGAATCAAACCTCATGTTCGGAACTCTGCCATGTTGGTTCTAGCTGTGAACACATTTTGTGAGCTCTGTGGCTTGATAAATATTTGAATTTAATTCACCAATTTCCCACTTGAATTTCACTTTTAAAGAACTCGAGAGATAAACCTTTGTGGTTGTTGTTTTGGTATACTTTGTGGCTTGCCTTTTTCTTGCTGTTCGGTCCGTGCAGCAATGCAATGGAACTTGAAACAGGCCACAACGGTTTCTGAATGATAAAGCACTCAAAATTTATTTTTGCAATGAAAGCAATATGGAGGTTACATATTGAATAAGATCCTGGGTGCATGGTGGGTATCCTTGAATATGTTGGGTAGAGATTGAATAAGATCCTGGGTGCGTGATGGGTATTCTTGATTATGTAGGGTAGGGATTGAATAAGTCCAGGTTTACGTGATGGGTATCCTTGAATATGTTGGGTAGAGATTGAATAAGATCCTGGGTGCGTGATGAGTATCCTTGATTATGTTGGGTAGAGATTGAATAAGATCCTGGGCGCGTGATGGGTATCCTTGATTATGTAGGGTAAGGATTGTATAGGTCCAGGTTTACGTGATGGGTGTCCTTCATTATGTAGGGTAGAGATTGAATAAGATCCTGGGTACGTGATGGGTATCCTTCATGATGTATGGAAGCGATTGAATTAGATCCTGGGTGCATGATGGGTATCCTTGATTATGTAGGGCAGAGATTGAATAAGATCCTGGGTACGTGATGGGTATCCTTCATTATGTAGGGGAGAGATTGAATAAGATCCTGGGTACATGATGGGTATCCTTCATTATGTAGGGTAGAGATTGAATAAGATCCTGGGTGCATGATGGGTATCCTTGATTATGTAGGGAAGAGATTGAATAAGATCCTGGGTACGTGATGTGTATCCTTCATTATGTAGGGTAGAGATTGAATAAGATCCTGGGTGCATGATGGGTATCCTTGATTATGTAGGGTAAAGATTGAATAAGATCCTGGGGACGTGATGGGTATCCTTCATGATGTAGGGAAGTGATTGAATAAGATCCTGGGTGCGTGATGGGTATCCTTGATTATGTAGGGTAGAGATTGAATAAGATCCTGGGTACGTGATGTGAAGAATCAGCTCTTCGTTTGGAAAAGAAGTCCACAAATAGCCTGAAAAATGACGCAGCTTTTTAATTAAAACCAACTTATACAGATCCGGAAGAAGCCAAGACATCTACAGCAAGAGCCAGTCTCATGCCAAGTCAAGCCTTCCTGAAAACACATTGATTCCCAGTCCATTTATATAGGGACACGTTTTATCAGGAAATCTCCGAGGGAACAAACAAAACTGGGAGAGGTTCCTCCCCGGTGGGCCAAGCCCCCACCGTCATCCGCTCTGTTATTCGGGGGAGTCAGCCCTTCCTTATCATTCGGACCAAATGTTTCTCTGGGCTCCGAGAAAACAGAAATGTAACTCACAAAGAGTGCATGCTTGGCCAGATAAGCCCAGAGCAAATATATGGGTTCACATGAGTAATTCAAAGCATGTTTATACAGAGTCAGGCGTCGCTGTGATTAATACAAAATATATATGGTAAAAACAACAGGTTTATGTTATCTAGCCTCGAAAAAGCACACGTATACAATTTGTCCAGCATGACCTCAGCGAGCCTTTCCTCATCCAAAACTAAAACGAAGCAAAAACCCTTTATTAACTTTATGAAAATAGCATTTTTAAACAACATTTAAATCATAACACATTAGCAACCAACGTCTATAACTGAACTTTAGGCAATAACAAATCTACTACTTGACATTCCTTCCTCTTGTCTCGTCGAGACAAAGTATCTTAAGAGACAACGTGCCACATCGGGCTTTATTGAAAAATAATTGTGTAATGCGGGTATTGAAAAAATAATTGTGTAATGCGGGTATCTCCCAAGGGCATATCGTGCGCCCAAAGCGCCTCGCCCGTGCATTTGGCGAACGTGTCGTGTGGTGCGTGCTCGGAGCCTGAGGGCTCAGAACATGAAAGTCCATTAACGTTTCGGATCCACAACGAAGGTGTCTGGTCCAGATGAGGTTCTGCTCCGCCAGAGGGCCACCACCTCCCCTGCGGAACTTGCTCCCCCCACCCTTTGCAGACCCAGTCCTTGCAGATCTTCGAAGTTAATCAACGATCATGCCCATGAGGTCCCTCACGTGCTGCTGTTCTGGGGAATACATAATATTGTCAGTATCTTGTGTCTCAATTTCCTGGTCAGGGTACAGAGCGTAAAAATCCGATTCACTTGAAGCATTTGAACTTAATACATATGAAGCAAAGAGAGGAACTTCCTTTATGTCAAAGTCTCCCTTGGGCGCCTGGTCGGCTTGCGGGTCTAGGATATCCACGTCGGGTCCCTCGACCGCCAGACCCAGTGTCGCAATCAGATCCATAGTTGGGTCGGAAGGGGGCGTGCAGCTGTCAGCTTGTAATACATAAGCAGCGTTAGCCAGTACACGCAAGGGGTTTATAGCACAAGTATCACAGTCATCACATACACCGTTACAGGCAGCAGCCAGTTCCCACATGGGATCCGCACAAGTATCACAGTCATTTCATACACCGTTACAGGCAGCAGCCAGTTCCCACATGGGATCCGCACAAGTATCACAGTCATTACAAAATTCAATGCAATTTTCTGGAGCGCCGGTCGCAACTGCCTTGTTGAAGGACCCGTTCAGGTCGACGGCCTCTGTGGTCAGAGCCATAGTCGTTGTCGGCGGCTTCTTCACTTTCCATCCTGTAAAATACTTTCTCATACAGAGGAGGACTAGAGATTTCATTAGTGCCCCCCAAATTACTACCCCGATTATCACAGCCAGTGCGGTCAATAACCACTTCACTATGGTGCCCGTCCATCCCTGGAACCAGTCAGTGAGCCAGCTAAATTTATAAGAATTTTCGCGCGCGATCCGATCGATCGTCAGGGTGTGGCTAGTTTCCCTTAATTCCGCATACCCCTCCTTTCTCTGCCAGGAGCATGTCCAAAGCCACCCGATTCTGCATCACCATTGTACGCATGTGAATTACCGTGTCCAATAGTATGTCATGAGCCGTAGCGGTGTCGTTTGCCACCTTTTCTAGGGCCAAAGCCAATTTATCTATCCGGAAACTATCCATGACTGTGCCCGCTCCTGGGAAGAAGAAACCAAACACCTTTTCCCATAGACTCCCGTGTAGTTTAGTGGTTCCATCTTCGTTCATGACTGACCTCTTATAACGCCTGTCCAAGGACTTTGGGTCTAGCTCATCCAGTATCTCAACGTCAGGAAGGACTGAACCCAGATAACATGTGCCCCCCCAATTATTTGGTAAATAGGGGTAAGCCTTGTCGCCGCATATAAACATTGTCCCATGGGGTGGGACCAGGTGGGTGGATAAGCACTGGAGTCCCTTTACCACCCCATTAATCCTACTAACCCCCCTAGAGAATGTTATAGCCGTTATGTTGTGGTTGTGTTTATCTTGCAGTACTATTCGTAATGTAATCCCCGAGCTCCCTTGTCCCAGCTTCCCGGGGAGAGTGTAGGCGCATTCTGATTCTCCCATACGCAAGTGGCCGGAACCCTGGAGGCAGACCCTCCCTTTCTGTGGTTTGACCCAGACGGGGGCAGGCCTCTCGGCCACATGGGCAATCATTGGCGGGCGATAATTAAATTGTCGATTGCAACTCTTGCCGTTGTCAACCCCTTCTCTTTCCAGCGTGGTGACTAAACATGGGGAATCGATAGGTTGTGAGCAGAGGTCATTGAGGGACAGAGGTAGCACTATCATGTGTATTCCTGTGGTGCCTGCTTGGGGAAAGCGCATGCACGACCAGCAGTGTGTCCTATTTTGAATTGTTGCCACTTCCCTGGCCACTTTCCAATATGTGTTTTCACCCTTCTTTGGGGCCTTATTCTGGGGTTGTGGCGTGAGTATGTATTCGATGCATGGTATGTAGTTCTTTTCGCCACCGGCCGCGCCAGGGGTCCAGACGCTGCACCGGACCTGCATGGTCATGTCTTTCCCTAGGCGTGTGCGTGTTTGTAGCTTAAAATCAGGGGTTCCCCATTGGTATCCTGGTTGGGCCAAGGTCTTAATGCTAGCTTGCCCGTCTTCCCGGAACTCTCGTTGCTTTTGTAGTACCATGCCAACGCGTCCAGGCCCTGCCGACAGTGCTAGCCAATTTATGTTCACCCAATTTGTGTGCAGGGCTTTCTGTTCGAAACATGGTAGTGATACTCTTTGTCCCCATGTTACGGTGAGGTGTCGGGTTTCGTTTTCGCATCTATTGGAATCGGAGTTTCCCCTAGCTGCTGTCGCTATCAATAGTATTGTACCTATGATTAGGCCCATCCTTACTGTGGTTGCTGTGGTGTAGTGTCTGGTGCTTGTATGGCCAACTTACAGTGCGTGGCGTGGATCCACGAGGTCTTGCCCTCGCAAAAGACTGCCGTTGGTGTAGTCAGCAACACCTGGACTGGTCCCTTCCACCTTGGTTCCAAGGCGTTCTTGCGGGTGAAGTGTTTTACGAACACCTGGTCTTTTTCCTCTGGTGGAACACCTGGTCCACAAGTCTCCTGGGAGCGCCTGGTCTACAGGTCTCCAATTCATAGATTCAATTCATTCAATTCATAGTTTCATAGAACACCTTTTCTCCAATTTCCTAATCCACTTTTTTTCAAGTGGATCCAATTTTATCCAATATTCAATTTTTAAATTCAATCCCATTTAATCCAGTCCAATTCAAATTAAATTCAATCCTTCTCTCAGCATCCCATTACCTGTTTCCAACATCAATAAAAATAAGATTATAAAATTAATAAAAAATCAATCATCTCAACTCTCAAATCGAATCAAAAAATAAAAATAAACGAAAATTACTTCAGCGAGAGTTTCAACTAGAATTAACACAAACAAACCACCATTAACCTCCATTAACACAAACAAACCACCATTAACCTCCATTAACACAAACAAACCACCATTAACCTCCATTAACCTCCCCCTATTATTTATTTATTTTCACGAATAAACAAATAATAGAAATAACCTGGTCTACTTCCAATTTCAATTCTGGTCAGTTCTGGTGTCTGGTCACACACAATGTTTTCCTCACCCACTGTGATTCGCTCAAAATAGATTCTCACTGTTATGTCTGAAATTCGTCTCATGAAAACCCATTCAAGAGTCCGGTGTAACAGATAGCCAAACACATAGACACGCTGAAGACCCCAGGGTACCCATCAAACTAGCTTATCCCCAGATCCACAACACAGCGAAACATGTAACTTTACTAAAATAATCACTTACTCATAACTAATACTCATACCACTAATTACTCATAATAACTCATAATTACTTATGTAATTACTCATACCAATACTTACTTAAAATAATGTAATATCCCAATCTTCACCCCCTATGCAAATCGAAGCACCCCGGACAACCCACAACCAATATCAACCACTGTAGCCGCCTTCCCCTCCAGGCAGCCACACACAGCCACATACATCTCCACCCACGTCACACAAGACAACAGCCAACCAGTGTGTCCACCACACAGAAACCTTTGGCAATGCAACAACCGAACTCCCAGACAACCAACAACAAAACCCAATCCATCTCCATGGCTCATCAAGCAGTTCCAACTTAATCCAGCTTCACATACCGATTTCCCCAAAAACTCGTGAAACTTCACCCCCATTCTGGAAAAACCCTGGACTAAACCCTGACACCCTAAATAACTTCAGACCCATCTCCAATCTACCCTTTCTGTCAAAAGTTTTGGAACGTGCTGTGGCCACTCAACTCAAACATCACCACTCTGCCAATAACCTATATGAAACATCCCAATCCGGATTCTGCTCCAGCCACAGTACTGAAACTGCTCTCCTCAAAATCACCAGCGACCTTTTCTCTCCTCTGATGCCGGCAACCTCAACATTTTCATCCTCCTCACCTCAACGCCTCCTTTGACATCATCAATCACACCATCCTCCTCACCCTGTTTAGACCAGCTTGTGCCTATTAAACCCAAATCAGTTCACTCCCAAGCCCACAAGGACCACCTACTACTCTCAAATTATCCACTCTGGCTCCGGAATCCCAAAAGCACTCTTCTCTACAATAAACAAACTAAATAAACAAATAAATAAACAAACTTTACAGCGTGAACAAAACTCCTCAGCGCCCTGGATACCACCACCTGTCATTCAGAGTAGACAACAGCATCTCCTTTCTGGCTTTCAGCATCTCCTTTCTCCTTTCTGGCATCCAAATGAAATTCTGGCTTCAAATCAACTTCCTCGACCTTAACTATGATAAATCTAAATTAATCTTCGTTTGCCCACAACCACTCACCAAATCCACCCATAACTTTGCCCCCAACATCGATGGTCATTTGAACACAAATTGAACAAAATTAATCGAACAAAACACTTCCATTAACTCGACGTTCTTTTCACAGCACAAAGTTCACTTGAACATCCTTTTCCTGGATACTCCCTCTTTATTTTTATACCATACCATGCTTCTCCACTTGCAACCCAAATATTTTCCATGAAATAAATAAAATGAATTTTTTTTAATCTTCTCATTATTTGAAAGTTTACAAAATGTCCCAAATCTGTATATTATTTTCTACTGTGGTTATATTAAACCATTATTTTACAAAATCCAACTTTCAATAAACTGGAAAATGCTTCGCCATGGAATAGTCCACCACTCATATAAATAATCATAAGAGTTCTGCGAAACATCTCCATCTTTAAAACTTAGCCAACCAATTTTAAACCACATGTTTTCCCCCCAAAAAACAAGTCACATTCTTTGTATATTGCCAACATTGTTCATCGTTTAAGTATCATCCAGAACTAAATTTTTTTTTTTTTTAAACCGTCAATTTGTAGATGCATTTATTTATATCCCATTAACCCAAGAACTCTCAATTGCTTGGTTATATTTTAGTAATGTCATATATCCATATTTCTTTTCCAAATTGTTCCTGATATACACATTAATCCCATCTGTCTTTGTTTCCAGATGAACTCAAATCAGGAAATCAACACAAATCCTTATTACCTCCAATCAATCACACTGCACATCATTCCCCGTCCTTGATGGATAATTTTACATCCAGATGGGCACAGCATCCCGTTTTTGGCGACCCAGCCCTGAAACAAGCCCCTGGACTCCTTGCAGGCTGGACCAAAACCCCTGGACGAGGTTGCATCCCAGTACTGACTCTGCTACCTTCTTGCAAACCACTTCAACTCCATGAATTTTACATGTTTCGTGAACAGAACAAAGCACTCTGTAATCGTCAGATTGAACCTGCCCCAAACCCGTCCATATAAACTCCATTGTTGTCCTGTCCATCTCTCTGTTTGTGGATCCGGTGCAAAGTTACACAAAGTTCCCGTTTACATTTTGTGACTCGCAGATCCTGCCTCCATGGAACAATGACGCCTAAGCACTCAATTAGCCCTCCCAGTACCAAAGACTTACAATCAGACCGACAGACAGACAAATAACAGAGGCATGTCGCCAGCCCCAGCACAGGACATCACCTTTCCGGGCAGGCACAATATAATCCACAGCATCGAAATGCCAATTTCTATCCGGAGCCTCGCAAAGCCAAAATCCATGCATGCGTGCTCCATCATGCAACCCGATCTGTACTCGGTGCGCCCGGCGCCCCCTATAATCAGTGAGTTATAATAACCACAATATCTCTGGCACCCAACTCGTGATACCACAATTTAATCCACGTTACTTGCATCTCTTCATCCTCCCAAATGTCCTCCATTTAACGTGACTCAAATCCATCTCAAATCCCCACAGCTCGATCGAACACGTTACTGTACTCGGCCCGGTTAAATTAAATTCCAAGCGTACTGTACCTGACGCTTCCACAACAACAAAAAACTCGATATTCTCTGTCCACTAATTATGTACATGATTTTGGTTTTACCCACAATATAATGTCCCGATATTCTCCAGATTTAAGTCCTATATATCCTGTCGTTAAAGCAACACCCTGTAGACTGACTCCGCCTGTCGTTCTTCCAAGGTTAGTGAATTACCTCTGACCTTTCCCTTGCATATCTCGAACAAAGGTCAACTAAACTTTAAAAGGTCAAACTTCGAATTGGGGTAACCAGCACTTTATTTTTCCGCAAATAATACAAGTCCGGCGTCATTCCCTGCAAGAACCACATCCAGACAGACAAATGACCCTTATTGAGGCTCTACATCGCAAAATGCTAGCTCCTACGAATCCAACAACCGTCACAATCCGTCCAGGAACTTCCGTACGAGGCGTGCTTCACAATGCAGCACCCTTGCTACCTAGTGCACCTTTCGCACATCCCTCCTCGTTCGCACAACGCTTCATCAACACACCTCCTCGCGCCCACACCTTGGCACAAGCCACACCACATACCGACAGTTGAAACCTCAACCGTCCTCCTTCCTCGGATCAGCGTTCTGTTGAAACGTGACATTTCTGCTCAAATTATTGAATTTCCAATTTTAATAACTTAACCTTACCAGCATACTAAATCTGTGTCCGCATCGATCAACACAAATGCATCGATGCATCTTCCAGCCGCCACTCCGCACTGTACCTTACTGTATGAACAAGACTTCCTGTTGGAACTTGGCTCCGGAAATTAATTACTCTGTCTTGAAATCGTTTATTTTAGCCATCTTAAATAAATCCATCCATCTATCCATCTTATAAATCCATCTTAAATAAAAATCCATCTTATAACGTATTCGTCCTGTGACATTGCCTGGCATATATGTCGCAGCCGGCCACTATTCCGACATGGCTCGTCTGACATGAACGTCCGACATCCAGCAAAGTCGAAATGACCCACAATGCATTTGGGCACACATCCTCCTCTGAGAGTGGGCGAGTTATCGCCGGCACTCTGAGCAAATCTCATACAGCACACCCGTGACTCGCGGCTCGCTCGGCTCCTGCCCGAACGCACAATATCCCTCTACCCAAACTTCCACGGAGCCGCACGGCGGAAACACAGGTTTGTACCACACTTTAATTAAACGAACATCGCCAGGATTCTCGGATAGACGTTAATTTCACAACACACATGACAAAGATCCGATTTAAATTCAGAGATCGCCGATCGACCTGGCACAACCATCTCAACGCGACGACGCCACGCCGCCCCCCGTCTTGGCGCGCACCCTCGTGCCTCCACACGAATCCCAACACTCCCTGCACGCCGCTCTATTCGCGTTCACGGCGGGGTTTACCTCACGTTGGGACATGCAGTCGGCTGTCATAACAAAGTGCGAAAAGCTGTCATAACAAATCTGCGACCTGACATGTAGTGAGCTGTCAGAACATTGAGCTGTCAGAACTCATCCCTAGCTCGTAAACATCGCAAAAAACAGGATCTCCGACGCTTAACCTCTCTGACCCAAAATGCACTATATGACACCAATTCCAAAGGTGAGCTGCCTCAGCGATACATCCCACACATACAATCCACAATATCTGCCATTGAATGAACTCTTCAATTCAAGTAAAACACACATATTGATTCGAATTCTGAATTTAGCGAAAAAAACAGCCCATCCTGCAACCATCTCCAAGAAACCGCTTCATATCAACAGTAGATCGACAAGGGCACTCCGAGTGCTTTCCTGACCCGATTTATATCAATTCGCTTCCCAAACAACTCCCAAACAGATGAAAATCCGGACTCAGTTCAGGACCTCGCCTGTTCTCTCGGATAGACGCTAAAATGGACATTCCCGGCCTGAATTTCCCCCATGTCGAGCAGACCACTTACAAAGCTTCACACCGAAACCCTCTGCTTTGCATATGTCATACAGACAGGTACATTGGCCAGATACACACGTCAATTAACATCCCAATATACATTCATTCCTCATTCATATACTCATAGAAGTCTCCCAGACTTCGCGCGAAACTCAGATCGACTCAAATCATGCCTTTCTCCAGCCACTCCCAAACAATCTTTGCTCATTCATGTTACGTCTCTCATTCAAGGAAAAGGATTTTTGGGACGGGTTGGACGGGGGTGGTTTGAGGTGAAAAAAAAGGAAGGCAGGGCGGGGTGTTGGGGTGTTGCCTAGAGCCCCGGGACTGAGCTCAGGTCTTGGGGGGTTGGGGGGTGTTGCCTAGAGCCCCGGGACTGAGCTCAGGTCTTGGGGGGGTTGGGGGGTCTTGGTCTGGCATCTGGTCCAGCGGCATCACTCGCTGTTTTACTTGTTTAACTGCTTACTTACTTGTCCTCTGGCCAGGGATTATTTAAATCTTTAGTTAACCCAGCCCAGTCCTTTAATGGTCTTACCGCGGCAAAATGATGCCTCTTAAACATGAAAGATGCCGGGGTTCCCTTAAGGGGTTCCCTTTCTTTCATTAGCTTGCTTCCCATCTTATTGCTCCGGGCTGCTTGTACCGAACGTTATCTTCACCGATATCCTGCGCAAATCCTTTTACTGGCCATGTTCCTATGGCCCTCTATGTTCCTATGGCCTTCTATCTAAGTTAGCCACAGCCCTTCGTTCCCTGGCATGCAATGGCATACCCCATCTTGTCTCTGGGCTGTTCCTTCCTGGAAAAATCTTGGCCACCTGGCTTCAGCCTATATGGCTGTCCGACCTCATTTTCCCCTCCTGGTGCTAACTGTAACTTTAAGCTTACTGTTAAGTCCTTACTTGTTTATCCTGGCTTTAACAAAGCTACGTCATTCTGAGGCCTAAAATGAGCCTTTACTTACAATCTCTGTTCGAGTGCAGGCAGCGCGGAAGACAAGGAGACTGAACCCGCTTGAGGGAGGAAGGTACGAATTTGGAATAATAGCCCTCTGATATAAAACAACTCCCACCTTTAATCAAATCCGCGTGCCGGCGCGCCTCAGGCAGCCTTCCTCCTGTCCCTCGGGCTCCGTTTCCCGTCGTCCGGTGCTGACCCCACTCCTGGTACCATCTGTGAAGAATCAGCTCTTCGTTTGGAAAAGAAGTCCACAAATAGCCTGAAAAATGACGCAGCTTTTTAATTAAAACCAACTTATACAGATCCGGAAGAAGCCAAGACATCTACAGCAAGAGCCAGTCTCATGCCAAGTCAAGCCTTCCTGAAAACACATTGATTCCCAGTCCATTTATATAGGGACACGTTTTATCAGGAAATCTCCGAGGGAACAAACAAAACTGGGAGAGGTTCCTCCCCGGTGGGCCAAGCCCCCACCGTCATCCGCTCTGTTATTCGGGGGAGTCAGCCCTTCCTTATCATTCGGACCAAATGTTTCTCTGGGCTCCGAGAAAACAGAAATGTAACTCACAAAGAGTGCATGCTTGGCCAGATAAGCCCAGAGCAAATATATGGGTTCACATGAGTAATTCAAAGCATGTTTATACAGAGTCAGGCGTCGCTGTGATTAATACAAAATATATATGGTAAAAACAACAGGTTTATGTTATCTAGCCTCGAAAAAGCACACGTATACAATTTGTCCAGCATGACCTCAGCGAGCCTTTCCTCATCCAAAACTAAAACGAAGCAAAAACCCTTTATTAACTTTATGAAAATAGCATTTTTAAACAACATTTAAATCATAACACATTAGCAACCAACGTCTATAACTGAACTTTAGGCAATAACAAATCTACTACTTGACACGTGATGGGTATCCTTCATTATGTAGGGTAGAGATTGAATAAGATCCTGGGTACATGATGGGTATCCTTCATTATGTAGGGTAGAGATTGAATAAGATCCTGGGTGCATGATGGGTATCCTTGATTATGTAGGGAAGAGATTGAATAAGATCCTGGGTACGTGATGTGTATCCTTCATTATGTAAGGTAGAGATTGAATAAGATCCTGGGTGCGTGATGGGTATCCTTGATTATGTAGGGTAAAGATTGAATAAGATCCTGGGGACGTGATGGGTATCCTTCATGATGTAGGGAAGCGATTGAATAAGATCCTGGGTGCATGATGGGTATCCTTGATTATGTAGGGTAGAGATTGAATAAGATCCTGGGTACGTGATGGGTATCCTTCATTATGTAGGGTAGAGATTGAATAAGATCCTGGGTACGTGATGAGTATCCTTGATTATGTAGGGTAGAGATTGAATAAGATCCTGGGTGCGTGATGGGTATCCTTGATTATGTAGGGTAGAGATTGAATAAGTCCAGGTTTACGTGATGGGTATCCTTCATTATGTAGGGTAGAGGATTGAATCAGAGCCTGGGTGCGTGATGAGTATCCTTGATGATGTTGGGAAGAGATTGAATAAGATCCTGGGTGCGTGATGGGTATCCTTGATGATGTTGGGAAGAGATTGAATAAGATCCTGGGTGCGTGATGGGTATCCTTGATTATGTGGGGAAGAGATTGAGTAAGTCCAGGTTTATGTGATGGGTATCCTTGATTATGTCGGGTAGATATTGAATAAGTCCAGGTTTACGTGATGGGTATCCTTGATTATGTCGGGTAGATATTGAATAAGTCCAGGTTTACATGATGGGTATCCTTGATGATGTTGGGAAGAGATTGAATAAGATCCTGGGTGCGTGATGGGTATCCTTGATTATGTGGGGAAGAGATTGAGTAAGTCCAGGTTTATGTGATGGGTATCCTTGATTATGTCGGGTATATATTGAATAAGTCCAGGTTTACGTGATGGGTATCCTTGATTATGTGGGGAAGAGATTGAGTAAGTCCAGGTTTATGTGATGGGTATCCTTTATTATGTTGGGAAGAGATTGAATAAGTCCAGGTTGATGTGATGGGTATCCTTGATTATGTTGGGAAGATATTGAATAAGATCCTGGGTGCATGATGGGTATCCTTGATTATGTAGGGTAAGGATTGTATAGGTCCAGGTTTACGTGATGGGTGTCCTTCATTATGTAGGGTAGAGATTGAATAAGATCCTGGGTACGTGATGGGTATCCTTCATGATGTATGGAAGCGATTGAATTAGATCCTGGGTGCATGATGGGTATCCTTGATTATGTAGGGCAGAGATTGAATAAGATCCTGGGTACGTGATGGGTATCCTTCATTATGTAGGGGAGAGATTGAATAAGATCCTGGGTACATGATGGGTATCCTTCATTCTGTAGGGTAGAGATTGAATAAGATCCTGGGTGCATGATGGGTATCCTTCATTATGTAGGGAAGAGATTGAATAAGATCCTGGGTACGTGATGTGTATCCTTCATTATGTAGGGTAGAGATTGAATAAGATCCTGGGTGCGTGATGGGTATCCTTGATTATGTAGGGTAAAGATTGAATAAGATCCTGAGGACGTGATGGGTATCCTTCATGATGTAGGGAAGCGATTGAATAAGATCCTGGGTGCATGATGGGTATCCTTGATTATGTAGGGTAGAGATTGAATAAGATCCTGGGTATGTGATGGGTATCCTTCATTATGTAGGGTAGAGATTGAATAAGATCCTGGGTACATGATGGGTATCCTTCATTATGTAGGGTAGAGATTGAATAAGATCCTGGGTGCATGATGGGTATCCTTGATTATGTAGGGTAGAGATTGAATAAGATCCTGGGTACGTGATGGGTATCCTTCATTATGTAGGGTAGAGATTGAATAAGATCCTGGGTACATGATGGGTATCCTTCATTATGTAGGGTAGAGATTGAATAAGATCCTGGGTGCATGATGGGTATCCTTGATTATGTAGGGAAGAGATTGAATAAGATCCTGGGTACGTGATGTGTATCCTTCATTATGTAAGGTAGAGATTGAATAAGATCCTGGGTGCGTGATGGGTATCCTTGATTATGTAGGGTAAAGATTGAATAAGATCCTGGGGACGTGATGGGTATCCTTCATGATGTAGGGAAGCGATTGAATAAGATCCTGGGTGCATGATGGGTATCCTTGATTATGTAGGGTAGAGATTGAATAAGATCCTGGGTACGTGATGGGTATCCTTCGTTATGTAGGGTAGAGATTGAATAAGATCCTGGGTACGTGATGAGTATCCTTGATTATGTAGGGTAGAGATTGAATAAGATCCTGGGTGCGTGATGGGTATCCTTGATTATGTAGGGTAGAGATTGAATAAGTCCAGGTTTACGTGATGGGTATCCTTCATTATGTAGGGTAGAGGATTGAATCAGAGCCTGGGTGCGTGATGAGTATCCTTGATGATGTTGGGAAGAGATTGAATAAGATCCTGGGTGCGTGATGGGTATCCTTGATGATGTTGGGAAGAGATTGAATAAGATCCTGGGTGCGTGATGGGTATCCTTGATTATGTGGGGAAGAGATTGAGTAAGTCCAGGTTTATGTGATGGGTATCCTTGATTATGTCGGGTAGATATTGAATAAGTCCAGGTTTACGTGATGGGTATCCTTGATGATGTCGGGTAGATATTGAATAAGTCCAGGTTTACATGATGGGTATCCTTGATGATGTTGGGAAGAGATTGAATAAGATCCTGGGTGCGTGATGGGTATCCTTGATTATGTGGGGAAGAGATTGAATAAGTCCAGGTTTATGTGATGGGTATCCTTGATTATGTCGGGTATATATTGAATAAGTCCAGGTTTACGTGATGGGTATCCTTGATTATGTGGGGAAGAGATTGAGTAAGTCCAGGTTTATGTGATGGGTATCCTTTATTATGTTGGGAAGAGATTGAATAAGTCCAGGTTGATGTGATGGGTATCCTTGATTATGTTGGGAAGATATTGAATAAGATCCTGGGTGCGTGATGGGTATCCTTGATTATGTAGGGTAAGGATTGTATAGGTCCAGGTTTACGTGATGGGTGTCCTTGATTATGTAGGGCAGAGATTGAATAAGATCCTGGGTACGTGATGGTATCCTTCATTATGTAGGGGAGAGATTGAATAAGATCCTGGGTACATGATGGGTATCCTTCATTATGTAGGGTAGAGATTGAATAAGATCCTGGGTGCATGATGGGTATCCTTCATTATGTAGGGAAGAGATTGAATAAGATCCTGGGTACGTGATGTGTATCCTTCATTATGTAGGGTAGAGATTGAATAAGATCCTGGGTGCGTGATGGGTATCCTTGATTATGTAGGGTAAAGATTGAATAAGATCCTGAGGACGTGATGGGTATCCTTCATGATGTAGGGAAGCGATTGAATAAGATCCTGGGTGCATGATGGGTATCCTTGATTATGTAGGGTAGAGATTGAATAAGATCCTGGGTACGTGATGGGTATCCTTCATTATGTAGGGTAGAGATTGAATAAGATCCTGGGTACATGATGGGTATCCTTCATTATGTAGGGTAGAGATTGAATAAGATCCTGGGTGCATGATGGGTATCCTTGATTATGTAGGGAAGAGATTGAATAAGATCCTGGGTACGTGATGTGTATCCTTCATTATGTAAGGTAGAGATTGAATAAGATCCTGGGTGCGTGATGGGTATCCTTGATTATGTAGGGTAAAGATTGAATAAGATCCTGGGGACGTGATGGGTATCCTTCATGATGTAGGGAAGCGATTGAATAAGATCCTGGGTGCATGATGGGTATCCTTGATTATGTAGGGTAGAGATTGAATAAGATCCTGGGTACGTGATGGGTATCCTTCATTATGTAGGGTAGAGATTGAATAAGATCCTGGGTACGTGATGAGTATCCTTGATTATGTAGGGTAGAGATTGAATAAGATCCTGGGTGCATGATGGGTATCCTTGATTATGTAGGGTAGAGATTGAATAAGTCCAGGTTTACGTGATGGGTATCCTTCATTATGTAGGGTAGAGGATTGAATCAGAGCCTGGGTGCGTGATGGGTATCCTTGATTATGTAGGGTAGAGATTGAATAAGATCCTGGGTACGTGATGAGTATCCTTGATTATGTAGGGTAGAGATTGAATAAGATCCTGGGTGCATGATGGGTATCCTTGATTATGTAGGGTAGAGATTGAATAAGTCCAGGTTTACGTGATGAGTATCCTTGATGATGTTGGGAAGAGATTGAATAAGATCCTGTGTGCGTGATGGGTATCCTTGATGATGTAGGGTAGAGATTGAATAAGATCCTGGGTACGTGATGAGTATCCTTGATTATGTAGGGTAGAGATTGAATAAGATCCTGGGTACGTGATGAGTATCCTTGATTATGTAGGGTAGAGATTGAATAAGATCCTGGGTGCATGATGGGTATCCTTGATTATGTAGGGTAGAGATTGAATAAGTCCAGGTTTACGTGATGAGTATCCTTGATGATGTTGGGAAGAGATTGAATAAGATCCTGTGTGCGTGATGGGTATCCTTGATGATGTTGGGAAGAGATTGAATAAGATCCTGGGTGCGTGATGGGTATCCTTGATTATGTGGGGAAGAGATTGAGTAAGTCCAGGTTTATGTGATGGGTATCCTTGATTATGTCGGGTAGATATTGAATAAGTCCAGGTTTACGTGATGGGTATCCTTGATTATGTCGGGTAGATATTGAATAAGTCCAGGTTTACATGATGGGTATCCTTGATGATGTTGGGAAGAGATTGAATAAGATCCTGGGTGCGTGATGGGTATCCTTGATTATGTGGGGAAGAGATTGAGTAAGTCCAGGTTTATGTGATGGGTATCCTTGATTATGTCGGGTATATATTGAATAGGTCCAGGTTTACGTGATGGGTATCCTTGATTATGTGGGGAAGAGATTGAGTAAGTCCAGGTTTATGTGATGGGTATCCTTTATTATGTTGGGAAGAGATTGAATAAGTCCAGGTTGATGTGATGGGTATCCTTGATTATGTTGGGAAGATATTGAATAAGTCCAGGTTTACGTGATGGGTATCCTTGATTATGTCGGGTAGATATTGAATAAGTCCAGGTTTACGTGATGGGTATCCTTGATTATGTGGGGAAGATATTGAATAAGTCCAGGTTGATGTGATGGGTATCCTTGATTATGTCGGGTAGATATTGAATATTGTCGCCACTCTACCACTGGAGTGCCTTTGTCCCCTGTTTGATGGCATTCTCCCATTTCCAGATAGATTTAAGTGCATGATTCTTTGGTGAGGATGGAAAAGTTGATGGTGGAAAGTTAGATCCGCTGTCGTGAAAAATCTTTTTCCCCACTCTGTTTTTCCACTTTTATTTTATATATATCTTTCCTCCTCTCTCTCTCTCTCTCTCTCTCTCTCTCTCTCTCTCTCTCCCCTTCACATTTCTCCTTTCTGTTCTCTCCTATTTTAAATATCTATTATATTTTAATTGTTTTAGTTTATTTATTTATCATATCTATATTTCCCCCCCCCCACCCCCCCAAACAGCCCTGCTATAAAAAAAATTACCTTTCGTTTTTATTTTGCATTTTCAAAAACACTCAAATTAACTGCACATGTCTCTGCCTTTCACAACCCTGTTTTCCTTCAAGGTATCCCAAGCTGGCGGTGCAGTACCCAGGATCAAACTCTGCAGGTCGTGACATCTTCTCAATATTTTCGGCATACATTCGGAACACCAGCCTGGCGAGCAATGCTGGTACAAACATTCCAGCAAACACCTCAATCCATTTATAGATGTGTATCTTATAGATAAAGCTCCATGACATAACCACCCACTCACTGATATAAATGTTTAGTGCCTTCTAGATGGGCTAGAAAGTATAAATTTCACATACTGATGTAACTCCAAAACACAATTCCAGGAGAAAAAATCACAAAACTCCATAAATGAAAATATCCGTAAATACAAATTGGCCAGTCGAGCTTCGCTCCCTCGGCTGGGAGAGTGGTGGACCTGGGACTGTGCGAGTTGTGCGTACCTCAGCCGGGAGAAAGGAGTTTGGGGGGAGGGAGAGTGGGCCTTGGATTGTACACACAGTTTTTAAAGAGTACGAGTACTGCTCACGCATTCTTCAATTAATTGATTTATTTATTGAATAATTCAAGCAAAAGCCACTTTTATGTAGATTATGTGCAATGGATGTCTCTGTGTCTTTAACTGACAGCAACTAAGCCAAAAGTGCACTTTATCTTTAATATCTGCTTTCCCGCTTGAAATTCAGAAAGCCGCTTAACTATATAATTGATGCGCAAACAGGATGGACGGGTGGCAGATGTCCCACTGGTCATGATGTTTGGAGTCAAGTGTTGGTGTGGCACAGAGTCAATGCTCTCAACATTTAATGTGTCATCTATAGATATAATCTTAAGAGGGACAGGTTAGTAGCTCAATTTCTGGTAAATAAACTCTACACTGATGATGACCAGTGACCCAGAAACACATCTGTTTTCAGAGAATTTTTTCAGAGATGATAATTTCAGTCAAACATTCATTTTCACATTGTCCATTTTGGTTTTGTGTTTTCTTTCCGGTTCTATGGCTATAGCACAGCAGCGGGCACTCATGCATACCTTGGAGATCCTTGATTTGTACCTGACGAGTCCACTGCCCGGAGAACCTGGTGAAGGTCCATCAAAACGTTCGTTTCTAGATGGAAACCATCTCACACTGGCAGACTGCACTCTCCTACCCAAACTGAATGTTATCAGGGTGAGAACACGTTTGCCTGTTTGAAGTGTGGTGTATGTACTTGTATAGGAAGTAGATTAATGAGGATTTCACTCACTCAAATCTTAGGGTTTAATATCAACTTGATTTTTGATTGAATTTCAGTATAAAATTGTATCATTATGACCATATTGTTATTACCTCCACCACCTAAGGTGGATGGACGGAGGTTATGTTTTCACCCCTGTCTGTCTGTGAGCAGGATATCTCAAAGAGTTGTGGACGGATTCGTACGAAATTTGGTCGAAAGGTTTGGTATGTGAGGACAAATTCATTAGATTTTGGTGAAGATCCAGATCTGGATACTAGAATTTACAAGTGATTCTTCACCATTTTGAGTTCGGGCCAATAATAATATGTAGCACAATATCTCAAAAAGTTATGGACGATTCGGACGAACAGGATGTGTGACAGAGAGGAATCGATTTGATTTTCATGAAGATCCAAACCTGCTCTGCATAAGAGATGTTTTTAATTTTGTAAATTAATCGACACCATTGAGTGTAAAACGATAAATAGCACGATATACCATAAAGTTATTGACGAGTTGTGACAAAACTAGGTCAATGAGTTGGGTAGGTGTCCAGAACAAGCCGATTCGATTTTTGTTCAGGTCCAGATCCAGATCCGAGCTATGTGTTCTACCGAGCGCTGTTCTAGCTGTAATTAAACGTATTTGTGCTGTCGGTGAGACAATATAATTGACATTTGCCGCATACCAACCAAATTTTTCAGGGTGGTGGTTGTGGTGGTGTGGTTTTGTAGTTGTACTTTTAAAAAACTCAACTGGACTATGTCCAGCTGAGTTTTTGTCGACACCCAGTGTCCGTCGTCCGTCTGTCTGTCTGTCTGTCTGTCGTCTGTAAACAATTTGACGTCTACGCTCTGAAAGACACAAATATTGATGAAATTTGATGAAACTTGTTATGCAGCATCTTTAAGACATAAACTAATTTGGGATTGCATTTGGGCGTTACACGCCCAAAAATGGGCACGGCAGGACGGCCATATTGAAAAATCAATTTTTGTCATATATTTTTAGCACATATAAACTATATAGTTTGTGGTTCTATTATGCATATTCTAACCATAGACCAGTTTTGTTCAGGTTCCCTGGAACCTCTAGTTTTTGTATACATAGTCGAGAAAATCAATTTAGGATGGATTCTTTTCATATCTGCTTGTTGTCAAAGATGGAAAGTTGTTTGATTGGCATGGATAAATATTGTTTTGTGATTTCCTTCTTGCCATGACATGAAATATCTAACATTTTGCATAATGAATACGCATGACACAAATGACAATCAGTTATAACATTGCTGGTACAGAATCCCAACTTAATCTCTGATGCCAGTAGTAAGGTGTGGTATTAAAGCTTGCTCACGATTTCTATTGAATATCGAGAAGAAAGTCTGGTCATATTTGATGTTCTTCTTTCAAAAAAAGAAACAAAATGACGTGAAAATAATAAACAAAATTTAAATGACTTAAACAAGATGACCTATTACACAATGAAAGGTCTGAGGGACGTTTTGTACTCGGTTTTAGATAAACACTAAGGGCCAAATATATGAAAGGCGTTTAGGGAAAGTCTTGCTAACACACGCGTAACCCTTAAACGCTGAAAAAACATCATTGTACGAGCACAGCTAGTCGCATGTTTAAATAGCAATTTACAAAGGGAGATAACCAGAAATATCATGCTCACAAACAAACAAACAGGAAGATGCCATGCAGAGCACTACTTGCAAAATCCACCTCCACCCCCCAAAAAAAGTTGCCATAGTTACATCAAATTGTCCATTTCATTAAGATTAAAATTGACCATCTTGATCATAGATCGGGTCAATCAGATTAAAATTGATGATTTTTCAGATGAAAATTGATATTAGAAGTTTGACCTTGAGTTGTACTTTGACCTTTGACCTCAAAAATAGTTGGGTTCCCAATTCAATTACGAACTATGTAATTGCTGTTTAATTTCAAGTTAATAGAATAAAAATTGATGATTTTCAAATGAAAATTGATTTTAGAAGTTTGACCTTGCGTTGACCTTTGACCTTTTTACCTTAAAATAGTTGCTTTTACAATTCAGTGATGCACTATGTAATTTCTGTTTAATTTTCAATTTGATAGGATAAAAATTGATGATTTTCAAATGAAAATTGATTTTAGAAGTTTGACCTTGCGTTGACCTTTGACCTTTTTACCTTAAAATAGTTGCTTTTGCAATTCAGTGATGCACTATGTAATTTCTGTTTAATTTTCAATTTGATAGGATAAAAATTGATGATTTTCAAATGAAAATTGATTTTAGAAGTTTGACTTTGATTTGACCTTTGACCTTAAAATAGTTGGTTTCCCAATTCAGTGAGGTACTTAAACAGCAAAACAATTGCTGTTTAATTTTCAGGTCAATTGGATGAAAAATGACAATTTTAGAAATTTGACCTCAAGATGACCTTTGACCTCAAAATCAATAGGCTTCTTCCGTATGACCAACTCTACCATCTGGGGAAGTTTCGTGAAGATCGGTTTAAAATTGTGACCTGTAGGCAATTGACAGACAGACAAACAGACAGAATAACGCACAAGACCAACCAACATACTTGAAAAATCTTCAATTTTGCAAGTAACAAACAAACAAACAGGTGAAAACTTGTGGAATTTGTGAAAAAACTTGTGAATTGTGTGGAAAAAACACTTTTTGCACTTGTGATAGTGTTGAAAAACCACTTTTCGCACTTGTGTTGGTGTTGAAAAACCACTTTCGCACTTGTGTTAGTGTTGAAAAACCACTTTTCGCACTTGTGTTGGTGCAGGAAACCACTTTTGCACTTGTATTAGTGTGGAAAAAACACTTTTCGCACTTGTGTTAGTGTTGAAAAACCACTTTTCGCACTTGCGTTAGTGTGGAAAAACCACTATTCGCACTTGTGTTAGTGTTCAAAAACCACTTTTCGCACTTGTGTTAGTGTTGAAAAACCACTTTTTGCACTTGTGATAGTGTTGAAAAACCACTTTTCGCAATTGTGTTAGTGTTGAAAAACCACTTTTCGCAATTGTGTTAGTGTTGAAAAACCACTTTTCGCACTTGTGTTAGTGTTGAAAAACCACTTTTCGCACTTGTGTTAGTGTTGAAAAACCACTTTTCGCACTTGTGTTGGTGCAGGAAACCACTTTTGCCTTTGTATTAGTGGGAAAAAAACACTTTTTGCACTTGTGATAGTGTTGAAAAACCACTTTTCGCACTTGTGTTAGTGTTGAAAAACCACTTTTCGCACTTGTGTTAGTGTTGAAAAACCACTTTTTGCAATTGTGTTAGTGCAGGAAACCACTTTTGCAGTTGTATTAGTGTGGAAAAAACACTTTTCGCACTTGTGTTAGTGTTGAAAAACCACTTTTCGCTCTTGTGTTAGTGTTGAAAAACCACTTTTCGCACTTGTGTTAGTGTTGAAAAACCACTTTTCGCACTTGTGTTGGTGCAGGAAACCACTTTTGCACTTGTATTAGTGTGGAAAAAACACTTTTCGCACTTGTGTTAGTGTTGAAAAACCACTTTTCGCACTTGTGTTAGTGTTGAAAAACCACTTTTCGCACATGTGTTAGTGTTGAAAAACCACTTTTCGCAATTGTGTTAGTGCAGGAAACCACTTTTGCAGTTGTATTAGTGTGGAAAAAACACTTTTCGCACTTGTGTTAGTGTTGAAAAACCACTTTTCGCTCTTGTGTTAGTGTTGAAAAAATACTTTTTGCACTTGTGTTAGTGTTGAAAAACCACTTTTCGCACTTGTGTTGGTGCAGGAAACCACTTTTGCACTTGTATTAGTGTGGAAAAAACACTTTTTGCACTTGTGTTAGTGTTGAAAAACCACTTTTCGCACTTGTGTTGGTGTTGAAAAACCACTTTTCGCACTTGTGTTAGTGTTGAAAAATCACTTTCCGCACTTGTGTTGGTGCAGGAAACCACTTTTGCACTTGTATTAGTGTGGAAAAAACACTTTTCGCACTTGTGTTAGTGTTGAAAAATCACTTTTCGCACTTGTGTTAGTGTTGAAAAACCACTTTTTGCACTTGTGTTGGTGCAGGAAACCACTTTTGCACTTGTATTAGTGTCGAAAAAACACTTTTCGCACTTGTGTTAGTGTTGAAAAACCACTTTTCGCACTTGTGTTAGTGTTGAAAAACCACTTTTCGCACTTGTGTTAGTGTTGAAAAACCACTTTTCACACTTGTGTTGGTGCAGGAAACCACTTTTGCACTTGTATTAGTGTGGAAAAAACACTTTTCGCACTTGTGTTAGTGTTGAAAAACCACTTTTCGCACTTGTGTTGGTGTTGAAAAACCACTTTCGCACTTGTATTAGTGTTGAAAAACCACATTTCGCACTTGTGTTAGTGTTGAAAAACCACTTTTCGCATTTGTGTTGGTGCAGGAAACCACTTTTGCACTTGTATTAGTGTGGAAAAAACACTTTTCACACTTGTGTTAGTGTTGAAAAACCACTTTTCGCACTTGTGTTGGTGTTGAAAAACCACTTTCGCACTTGTGTTAGTGTTGAAAAACCACTTTTCGCACTTGTGTTGGTGCAGGAAACCACTTTTGCACTTGTATTAGTGTGGAAAAAACACTTTTCGCACTTGTGTTAGTGTTGAAAAACCACTTTTTGCACTTGCGTTAGTGTGGAAAAACCACTTTTCGCACTTGTGTTAGTGTTCAAAAACCACTTTTCGCACTTGTGTTAGTGTTGAAAAACCACTTTTTGCACTTGTGATAGTGTTGAAAAACCACTTTTCGCACTTGTGTTAGTGTTGAAAAACCACTTTTCGCACTTGTGTTAGTGTTGAAAAACCACTTTTCGCACTTGTGTTAGTGTTGAAAAACCACTTTTCGCACTTGTGTTGGTGCAGGAAACCACTTTTGCCTTTGTATTAGTGGGAAAAAAACACTTTTGCACTTGTGATAGTGTTGAAAAACCACTTTTCGCACTTGTGTTAGTGTTGAAAAACCACTTTTCGCACTTGTGTTGGTGCAGGAAACCACTTTTGCACTTGTATTAGTGTGGAAAAAACACTTTTCGCACTTGTGTTATTGTTGAAAAACCACTTTTCGCACTTGTGTTAGTGATGAAAAACCACTTTTCGCACTTGTGTTAGTGTTGAAAAACCACTTTTCGCACTTGTGTTGGTGCAGGAAACCACTTTTGCACTTGTATTAGTGTGGAAAAAACACTTTTCGCACTTGTGTTAGTGTTGAAAAACCACTTTTCACACTTGTGTTAGTGTTGAAAAACCACTTTTTGCACTTGTGTTAGTGTTGAAAAAACACTTTTTGCACTTGTGATAGTGTTGAAAAACCACTTTTGGCACTTGTGTTAGTGTTGAAAAACCACTTTTCGCACTTGTGTTAGTGTTGAAAAACCACTTTTCGCACTTGTGTTGGTGCAGGAAACCACATTTGCACTTGTATTAGTGTGGAAAAAACACTTTTTGCACTTGTGTTAGTGTTGAAAAACCACTTTTTGCACTTGTGTTAGTGTTGAAAAATCACTTTTCACACTTGTGTTGGTGCAGGAAACCACTTTTGCACTTGTATTAGTGTGGAAAAAACACTTTTCACACTTGTGTTAGTGTTGAAAAACCACTTTTCGCACTTGTGTTAGTGTTGAAAAACCACTTTTCGCACTTGTGTTAGTGTTGAAAAACCACTTTTTGCACTTGTGTTGGTGCAGGAAACCACTTTTGCACTTGTATTAGTGTGGAAAAAACACTTTTCGCACTTGTATTAGTGTTGAAAAACCACTTTTCGCACTTGTGTTAGTGTTGAAAAACCACTTTTCGCACTTGTGTTGGTGCAGGAAACCACTTTTGCACTTGTATTGGTGTGGAAAAAACACTTTTTGCACTTGTGATAGTGTTGAAAAACCACTTTTGGCACTTGTGTTAATGTTGAAAAACCACTTTTCGCACTTGTGTTAGTGTTGAAAAACCACTTTTCGCACTTGTGTTGGTGCAGGAAACCACATTTGCACTTGTACTAGTGTGGAAAAAACACTTTTTGCACTTGTGTTAGTGTTGAAAAACCACTTTTCGCACTTGTGTTAGTGTTGAAAAACCACTTTTCGCACTTGTGTTGGTGCAGGAAACCACTTTTGCACTTGTATTAGTGTGGAAAAAACACTTTTCGCACTTGTGTTAGTGTTGAAAAACCCCTTTTCGCACTTGTGTTAGTGTTGAAAAACCACTTTTTGCACTTGTGATAGTGTTGAAAAACCACTTCTCGCACTTGTGTTAGTGTTGAAAAACCACTTTTCGCACTTGTGTTAGTGTTGAAAAACCACTTTTCGCACTTGTGTTAGTGTTGAAAAACCACTTTTCGCACTTGTGTTGGTGCAGGAAACCACTTTTGCACTTGTATTAGTGTGGAAAAAACACTTTTTGCACTTGTGATAGTGTTGAAAAACCACTTTTCGCACTTGTGTTAGTGTTGAAAAACCACTTTTCGCACTTGTGTTAGTGTTGAAAAACCACTTTTCGCACTTGTGTTGGTGCAGGAAACCACTTTTGCACTTATATTAGTGTGGAAAAAACACTTTTCGCACTTGTGTTAGTGTTGAAAAACCACTTTTCGCACTTGTGTTAGTGTTGAAAAACCACTTTTCGCACTTGTGTTAGTGTTGAAAAACCACTTTTCGCACTTGTGTTGGTGCAGGAAACCACTTTTGCACTTGTAATAGTGTTGAAAAACCACTTTCCGCACTTGTGTTAGTGTTGAAAAACCACTTTTCGCACTTGTGTTGGTGCAGGCAACCACTTTTGCACTTGTATTAGTGTGGAAAAAACACTTTTCGCACTTGTGTTAGTGTTGAAAAACCACTTTTCGCACTTGTGTTAGTGTTGAAAAACCACTTTTCGCACTTGTGTTGGTGCAGGAAACCACTTTTGCAGTTGTATTAGTGTGGAAAAAACACTTTTCGCACTTGTGTTAGTGTTGAAAAACCACTTTTCGCACTTGTGTTAGTGTTGAAAAACCACTTTTTGCACTTGTGTTAGTGTTGAAAAACCACTTTTCGCACTTGTGTTGGTGCAGGAAACCACATTTGTACTTGTATTAGTGTGGAAAAAACACTTTTCGCACTTGTGTTAGTGTTGAAAAACCACTTTTCGCACTTGTGTTAGTGTTGAAAAACCACTTTTCGCACTTGTGTTGGTGCAGGAAACCACTTTTGCACTTGTATTAGTGTGGAAAAAACACTTTTCGCACATGTGTTAGTGTTGAAAAACCACTTTTCGCACTTGTGTTGGTGCAGGAAACCACTTTTGCACTTGTATTAGTGTGGAAAAAACACTTTTTGCACTTGTGTTAGTTTTGAAAAACCACTTTTTGCACTTGTGTTAGTGTTGAAAAATCACTTTTCGCACTTGTGTTGGTGCAGGAAACCACTTTTCGCACTTGTGTTGGTGCAGGAAACCTCTTTTGCACTTGTATTAGTGTGGAAAAAACACTTTTCGCACTTGTGTTAGTGTTGAAAAACCACTTTTCGCACTTGTGTTGGTGCAGGAAACCACTTTTGCACTTGTATTAGTGTGGAAAAAACACTTTTCGCACTTGTGTTAGTGTTGAAAAACCACTTTTCGCACTTATGTTAGTGTTGAAAAACAACTTTTCGCACTTGTGTTAGTGTTGAAAAACCACTTTTCGCACTTGTGTTGGTGCAGGAAACCACTTTTGCACTTGTATTAGTGTGGAAAAAACACTTTTTGCACTTGTGATAGTGTTGAAAAACCACTTTTCGCACTTGTGTTAGTGTTGAAAAACCACTTTTCGCACTTGTGTTGGTGCAGGAAACCACTTTTGCACTTGTATTAGTGTGGAAAAAACACTTTTTGCACTTGTGATAGTGTTGAAAAACCACTTTTCACACTTGTGTTAGTGTTGAAAAACCACTTTTCGCACTTGTGTTGGTGCAGGAAACCACTTTTGCACTTGTATTAGTGTGGAAAAAACACTTTTCGCACTTGTGTTAGTGTTGAAAAACCACTTTTTGCACTTGTGTTAGTGTTGAAAAACCACTTTTCGCACTTGTGTTGGTGCAGGAAACCACATTTGTACTTGTATTAGTGTGGAAAAAACACTTTTCGCACTTGTGTTAGTGTTGAAAAACCACTTTTGGCACTTGTGTTAGTGTTGAAAAACCACTTTTCGCACTTGTGTTGGTGCAGGAAACCA
The DNA here is from genome assembly GCF_964187855.1 of Myxine glutinosa. NCBI lineage: Eukaryota > Metazoa > Chordata > Myxini > Myxiniformes > Myxinidae > Myxine > Myxine glutinosa. Next base: position 171,890 of record NW_027616641.1, on the reverse strand, counting down.
CTTTTGTACTTGCATTAGTGTGGAAAAAACACTTTTCACACTTGTGTTAGTGTTGAAAAACCACTTTTCGCACTTGTGTTGGTGTTGAAAAACCACTTTCGCACTTGTGTTAGTGTTGAAAAACCACTTTTCGCACTTGTGTTGGTGCAGGAAACCACTTTTGCACTTGTATTAGTGTGGAAAAAACACTTTTCGCACTTGTGTTAGTGTTGAAAAACCACTTTTTGCACTTGCGTTAGTGTGGAAAAACCACTTTTCGCACTTGTGTTAGTGTTCAAAAACCACTTTTCGCACTTGTGTTAGTGTTGAAAAACCACTTTTTGCACTTGTGATAGTGTTGAAAAACCACTTTTCGCACTTGTGTTAGTGTTGAAAAACCACTTTTCGCACTTGTGTTAGTGTTGAAAAACCACTTTTCGCACTTGTGTTAGTGTTGAAAAACCACTTTTCGCACTTGTGTTGGTGCAGGAAACCACTTTTGCCTTTGTATTAGTGGGAAAAAAACACTTTTGCACTTGTGATAGTGTTGAAAAACCACTTTTCGCACTTGTGTTAGTGTTGAAAAACCACTTTTCGCACTTGTGTTGGTGCAGGAAACCACTTTTGCACTTGTATTAGTGTGGAAAAAACACTTTTCGCACTTGTGTTATTGTTGAAAAACCACTTTTCGCACTTGTGTTAGTGATGAAAAACCACTTTTCGCACTTGTGTTAGTGTTGAAAAACCACTTTTCGCACTTGTGTTGGTGCAGGAAACCACTTTTGCACTTGTATTAGTGTGGAAAAAACACTTTTCGCACTTGTGTTAGTGTTGAAAAACCACTTTTCGCACTTGTGTTAGTGTTGAAAAACCACTTTTTGCACTTGTGTTAGTGTTGAAAAAACACTTTTTGCACTTGTGATAGTGTTGAAAAACCACTTTTGGCACTTGTGTTAGTGTTGAAAAACCACTTTTCGCACTTGTGTTAGTGTTGAAAAACCACTTTTCGCACTTGTGTTGGTGCAGGAAACCACATTTGCACTTGTATTAGTGTGGAAAAAACACTTTTTGCACTTGTGTTAGTGTTGAAAAACCACTTTTTGCACTTGTGTTAGTGTTGAAAAATCACTTTTCACACTTGTGTTGGTGCAGGAAACCACTTTTGCACTTGTATTAGTGTGGAAAAAACACTTTTCACACTTGTGTTAGTGTTGAAAAACCACTTTTCGCACTTGTGTTAGTGTTGAAAAACCACTTTTCGCACTTGTGTTAGTGTTGAAAAACCACTTTTTGCACTTGTGTTGGTGCAGGAAACCACTTTTGCACTTGTATTAGTGTGGAAAAAACACTTTTCGCACTTGTGTTAGTGTTGAAAAACCACTTTTCGCACTTGTGTTAGTGTTGAAAAACCACTTTTCGCACTTGTGTTGGTGCAGGAAACCACTTTTGCACTTGTATTGGTGTGGAAAAAACACTTTTTGCACTTGTGATAGTGTTGAAAAACCACTTTTGGCACTTGTGTTAATGTTGAAAAACCACTTTTCGCACTTGTGTTAGTGTTGAAAAACCACTTTTCGCACTTGTGTTGGTGCAGGAAACCACATTTGCACTTGTACTAGTGTGGAAAAAACACTTTTTGCACTTGTGTTAGTGTTGAAAAACCACTTTTCGCACTTGTGTTAGTGTTGAAAAACCACTTTTCGCACTTGTGTTGGTGCAGGAAACCACTTTTGCACTTGTATTAGTGTGGAAAAAACACTTTTCGCACTTGTGTTAGTGTTGAAAAACCCCTTTTCGCACTTGTGTTAGTGTTGAAAAACCACTTTTTGCACTTGTGATAGTGTTGAAAAACCACTTCTCGCACTTGTGTTAGTGTTGAAAAACCACTTTTCGCACTTGTGTTAGTGTTGAAAAACCACTTTTCGCACTTGTGTTAGTGTTGAAAAACCACTTTTCGCACTTGTGTTGGTGCAGGAAACCACTTTTGCACTTGTATTAGTGTGGAAAAAACACTTTTTGCACTTGTGATAGTGTTGAAAAACCACTTTTCGCACTTGTGTTAGTGTTGAAAAACCACTTTTCGCACTTGTGTTAGTGTTGAAAAACCACTTTTCGCACTTGTGTTGGTGCAGGAAACCACTTTTGCACTTATATTAGTGTGGAAAAAACACTTTTCGCACTTGTGTTAGTGTTGAAAAACCACTTTTCGCACTTGTGTTAGTGTTGAAAAACCACTTTTCGCACTTGTGTTAGTGTTGAAAAACCACTTTTCGCACTTGTGTTGGTGCAGGAAACCACTTTTGCACTTGTAATAGTGTTGAAAAACCACTTTCCGCACTTGTGTTAGTGTTGAAAAACCACTTTTCGCACTTGTGTTGGTGCAGGAAACCACTTTTGCACTTGTATTAGTGTGGAAAAAACACTTTTCGCACTTGTGTTAGTGTTGAAAAACCACTTTTCGCACTTGTGTTAGTGTTGAAAAACCACTTTTCGCACTTGTGTTGGTGCAGGAAACCACTTTTGCAGTTGTATTAGTGTGGAAAAAACACTTTTCGCACTTGTGTTAGTGTTGAAAAACCACTTTTCGCACTTGTGTTAGTGTTGAAAAACCACTTTTTGCACTTGTGTTAGTGTTGAAAAACCACTTTTCGCACTTGTGTTGGTGCAGGAAACCACATTTGTACTTGTATTAGTGTGGAAAAAACACTTTTCGCACTTGTGTTAGTGTTGAAAAACCACTTTTCGCACTTGTGTTAGTGTTGAAAAACCACTTTTCGCACTTGTGTTGGTGCAGGAAACCACTTTTGCACTTGTATTAGTGTGGAAAAAACACTTTTCGCACATGTGTTAGTGTTGAAAAACCACTTTTCGCACTTGTGTTGGTGCAGGAAACCACTTTTGCACTTGTATTAGTGTGGAAAAAACACTTTTTGCACTTGTGTTAGTGTTGAAAAACCACTTTTTGCACTTGTGTTAGTGTTGAAAAATCACTTTTCGCACTTGTGTTGGTGCAGGAAACCACTTTTCGCACTTGTGTTGGTGCAGGAAACCTCTTTTGCACTTGTATTAGTGTGGAAAAAACACTTTTCGCACTTGTGTTAGTGTTGAAAAACCACTTTTCGCACTTGTGTTGGTGCAGGAAACCACTTTTGCACTTGTATTAGTGTGGAAAAAACACTTTTCGCACTTGTGTTAGTGTTGAAAAACCACTTTTCGCACTTGTGTTAGTGTTGAAAAACAACTTTTCGCACTTGTGTTAGTGTTGAAAAACCACTTTTCGCACTTGTGTTGGTGCAGGAAACCACTTTTGCACTTGTATTAGTGTGGAAAAAACACTTTTTGCACTTGTGATAGTGTTGAAAAACCACTTTTCGCACTTGTGTTAGTGTTGAAAAACCACTTTTCGCACTTGTGTTGGTGCAGGAAACCACTTTTGCACTTGTATTAGTGTGGAAAAAACACTTTTCGCACTTGTGTTAGTGTTGAAAAACCACTTTTCGCACTTGTGTTGGTGTTGAAAAACCACTTTTCGCACTTGTGTTGGTGCAGGAAACCACTTTTGCAGTTGTATTAGTGTGGAAAAAACACTTTTCGCACTTGTGTTAGTGTTGAAAAACCACTTTTCGCACTTGTGTTAGTGTTGAAAAACCACTTTTTGCACTTGTGTTAGTGTTGAAAAACCACTTTTCGCACTTGTGTTGGTGCAGGAAACCACATTTGTACTTGTATTAGTGTGGAAAAAACACTTTTCGCACTTGTGTTAGTGTTGAAAAACCACTTTTGGCACTTGTGTTAGTGTTGAAAAACCACTTTTCGCACTTGTGTTAGTGTTGAAAAACCACTTTTCGCACTTGTGTTGGTGCAGGAAACCACTTTTGCACTTGTATTAGTGTGGAAAAAACACTTTTCGCACTTGTGTTAGTGTTGAAAAACCACTTTTCGCACTTGTGTTAGTGTTGAAAAACCACTTTTCGCACTTGTGTTGGTGCAGGAAACCACTTTTGCACTTGTATTAGTGTGGAAAAAACACTTTTCGCACATGTGTTAGTGTTGAAAAACCACTTTTCGCACTTGTGTTGGTGCAGGAAACCACTTTTGCACTTGTATTAGTGTGGAAAAAACACTTTTTGCACTTGTGTTAGTGTTGAAAAACCACTTTTTGCACTTGTGTTAGTGTTGAAAAATCACTTTTCGCACTTGTGTTGGTGCAGGAAACCACTTTTCGCACTTGTGTTGGTGCAGGAAACCACTTTTGCACTTGTATTAGTGTGGAAAAAACACTTTTCGCACTTGTGTTAGTGTTGAAAAACCACTTTTCGCACTTGTGTTGGTGCAGGAAACCACTTTTGCACTTGTATTAGTGTGGAAAAAACACTTTTCGCACTTGTGTTAGTGTTGAAAAACCACTTTTCGCACTTGTGTTAGTGTTGAAAAACAACTTTTCGCACTTGTGTTAGTGTTGAAAAACCACTTTTCGCACTTGTGTTGGTGCAGGAAACCACTTTTGCACTTGTATTAGTGTGGAAAAAACACTTTTTGCACTTGTGATAGTGTTGAAAAACCACTTTTCGCACTTGTGTTAGTGTTGAAAAACCACTTTTCGCACTTGTGTTGGTGCAGGAAACCACTTTTGCACTTGTATTAGTGTGGAAAAAACACTTTTTGCACTTGTGATAGTGTTGAAAAACCACTTTTCACACTTGTGTTAGTGTTGAAAAACCACTTTTCGCACTTGTGTTAGTGTTGAAAAACCACTTTTCGCACTTGTGTTGGTGCAGGAAACCACTTTTTCACTTGTATTAGTGTGGAAAAAACACTTTTCGCACTTGTGTTGGTGTTGAAAAACCACTTTTCGCACTTGTGTTAGTGTTGAAAAACCACTTTTCGCACTTGTGTTAGTGTTGAAAAACCACTTTTCGCACTTGTGTTGGTGCAGGAAACCACTTTTGCACTTGTATTAGTGTGGAAAAAACACTTTTCGCACTTGTGTTAGTGTTGAAAAACCACTTTTCGCACTTGTGTTAGTGTTGAAAAAACACTTTTCGCACTTGTGTTGGTGCAGGAAACCACTTTTGCACTTGTATTAGTGTGGAAAAACACTTTTCGCACTTGTTAGTGTTGAAAAATCACTTTTCGCACTTGTGTTAGTGTTGAAAAACCTCTTTTCGCACTTGTGTTGGTGCAGGAAACCACTTTTGCACTTGTATTAGTGTGGAAAAAACACTTTTCGCACTTGTGTTAGTGTTGAAAAACCACTTTTCGCAGTTGTGTTAGTGTTGAAAAACCACTTTTTGCACTTGTGTTAGTGTTGAAAAACCACTTTTTGCACTTGTGTTGGTGCAGGAAACCACTTTTGCACTTGTATTAGTGTGGAAAAAACACTTTTCGCACTTGTGTTAGTGTTGAAAAACCACTTTTCGCACTTGTGTTAGTGTTGAAAAACCACTTTTCGCACTTGTGTTAGTGTTGAAAAACCACTTTTCGCACTTGTGTTGGTGCAGGAAACCACTTTTGCACTTGTAATAGTGTGGAAAAAACACTTTTCGCACTTGTGTTAGTGTTGAAAAACCACTTTTCGCACTTGTGTTGGTGCAGGAAACCACTTTTGCAGTTGTATTAGTGTGGAAAAAACACTTTTCGCACTTGTGTTAGTGTTGAAAAACCACTTTTCGCACTTGTGTTAGTGTTGAAAAACCACTTTTTGCACTTGTGTTAGTGTTGAAAAACCACTTTTCGCACTTGTGTTGGTGCAGGAAACCACATTTGCACTTGTATTAGTGTGGAAAAAACACTTTTTGCACTTGTGATAGTGTTGAAAAACCACTTTTGGCACTTGTGTTAGTGTTGAAAAACCACTTTTCGCACTTGTGTTAGTGTTGAAAAACCACTTTTCGCACTTGTGTTGGTGCAGGAAACCACATTTGCACTTGTACTAGTGTGGAAAAAACACTTTTTGCACTTGTGTTAGTGTTGAAAAACCACTTTTCGCACTTGTGTTAGTGTTGAAAAACCACTTTTCGCACTTGTGTTGGTGCAGGAAACCACTTTTGCACTTGTATTAGTGTGGAAAAAACACTTTTCGCACTTGTGTTAGTGTTGAAAAACCCCTTTTCGCACTTGTGTTAGTGTTGAAAAACCACTTTTTGCACTTGTGATAGTGTTGAAAAACCACTTCTCGCACTTGTGTTAGTGTTGAAAAACCACTTTTCGCACTTGTGTTAGTGTTGAAAAACCACTTTTCGCACTTGTGTTAGTGTTGAAAAACCACTTTTCGCACTTGTGTTGGTGCAGGAAACCACTTTTGCACTTGTATTAGTGTGGAAAAAACACTTTTTGCACTTGTGATAGTGTTGAAAAACCACTTTTCGCACTTGTGTTAGTGTTGAAAAACCACTTTTCGCACTTGTGTTAGTGTTGAAAAACCACTTTTCGCACTTGTGTTGGTGCAGGAAACCACTTTTGCACTTGTATTAGTGTGGAAAAAACACTTTTCGCACTTGTGTTAGTGTTGAAAAACCACTTTTCGCACTTGTGTTAGTGTTGAAAAACCACTTTTCGCACTTGTGTTAGTGTTGAAAAACCACTTTTCGCACTTGTGTTGGTGCAGGAAACCACTTTTGCACTTGTAATAGTGTTGAAAAACCACTTTTCGCACTTGTGTTAGTGTTGAAAAACCACTTTTCGCACTTGTGTTGGTGCAGGAAACCACTTTTGCACTTGTATTAGTGTGGAAAAAACACTTTTCGCACTTGTGTTAGTGTCGAAAAACCACTTTTCGCTCTTGTGTTAGTGTTGAAAAACCACTTTTCGCACTTGTGTTGGTGCAGGAAACCACTTTTGCAGTTGTATTAGTGTGGAAAAAACACTTTTCGCACTTGTGTTAGTGTTGAAAAACCACTTTTCGCACTTGTGTTAGTGTTGAAAAACCACTTTTTGCACTTGTGTTAGTGTTGAAAAACCACTTTTCGCACTTGTGTTGGTGCAGGAAACCACATTTGCACTTGTATTAGTGTGGAAAAAACACTTTTTGCACTTGTGATAGTGTTGAAAAACCACTTTTGGCACTTGTGTTAGTGTTGAAAAACCACTTTTCGCACTTGTGTTAGTGTTGAAAAACCACTTTTCGCACTTGTGTTGGTGCAGGAAACCACATTTGCACTTGTACTAGTGTGGAAAAAACACTTTTTGCACTTGTGTTAGTGTTGAAAAACCACTTTTCGCACTTGTGTTAGTGTTGAAAAACCACTTTTCGCACTTGTGTTGGTGCAGGAAACCACTTTTGCACTTGTATTAGTGTGGAAAAAACACTTTTCGCACTTGTGTTAGTGTTGAAAAACCCCTTTTCGCACTTGTGTTAGTGTTGAAAAACCACTTTTTGCACTTGTGATAGTGTTGAAAAACCACTTCTCGCACTTGTGTTAGTGTTGAAAAAACACTTTTCGCACTTGTGTTAGTGTTGAAAAACCACTTTTCGCACTTGTGTTAGTGTTGAAAAACCACTTTTCGCACTTGTGTTGGTGCAGGAAACCACTTTTGCACTTGTATTAGTGTGGAAAAAACACTTTTTGCACTTGTGATAGTGTTGAAAAACCACTTTTCGCACTTGTGTTAGTGTTGAAAAACCACTTTTCGCACTTGTGTTGGTGCAGGAAACCACTTTTGCACTTGTATTAGTGTGGAAAAAACACTTTTCGCACTTGTGTTAGTGTTGAAAAACCACTTTTCACACTTGTGTTAGTGTTGAAAAACCACTTTTCGCACTTGTGTTAGTGTTGAAAAACCACTTTTCGCACTTGTGTTGGTGCAGGAAACCACTTTTGCACTTGTATTAGTGTGGAAAAAACACTTTTCGCACTTGTGTTAGTGTTGAAAAACCACTTTTCGCACTTGTGTTAGTGTTGAAAAACCACTTTTCGCACTTGTGTTAGTGTTGAAAAACCACTTTTCGCACTTGTGTTGGTGCAGGAAACCACTTTTGCACTTGTATTAGTGTGGAAAAAACACTTTTCGCACTTGTGTTAGTGTTGAAAAACCACTTTTCGCACATGTGTTAGTGTTGAAAAACCAATTTTCGCACTTGTGTTAGTGTTGAAAAACCACTTTTCGCACTTGTGTTGGTGCAGGAAACCACTTTTGCACTTGTATTAGTGTGGAAAAAACACTTTTCGCACTTGTGTTAGTGTTGAAAAACCACTTTTCGCACTTGTGTTAGTGTTGAAAAACCACTTTTCGCACTTGTGTTAGTGTTGAAAAACCACTTTTGCACTTGTATTAGTGTGGAAAAAACACTTTTCGCACTTGTGTTAGTGTTGAAAAACCACTTTTCGCACTTGTGTTAGTGTTGAAAAAACACTTTTCGCACTTGTGTTGGTGCAGGAAACCACTTTTGCACTTGTATTAGTGTGGAAAAACACTTTTCGCACTTGTTAGTGTTGAAAAATCACTTTTCGCACTTGTGTTAGTGTTGAAAAACCTCTTTTCGCACTTGTGTTGGTGCAGGAAACCACTTTTGCACTTGTATTAGTGTGGAAAAAACACTTTTCGCACTTGTGTTAGTGTTGAAAAACCACTTTTCGCAGTTGTGTTAGTGTTGAAAAACCACTTTTTGCACTTGTGTTAGTGTTGAAAAACCACTTTTTGCACTCGTGTTGGTGCAGGAAACCACTTTTGCACTTGTATTAGTGTGGAAAAAACACTTTTCGCACTTGTGTTAGTGTTGAAAAACCACTTTTGGCACTTGTGTTAGTGTTGAAAAACCACTTTTCGCACTTGTGTTAGTGTTGAAAAACCACTTTTCGCACTTGTGTTGGTGCAGGAAACCACTTTTGCACTTGTAATAGTGTGGAAAAAACACTTTTCGCACTTGTGTTAGTGTTGAAAAACCACTTTTCGCACTTGTGTTAGTGTTGAAAAACCACTTTTCGCACTTGTGTTGGTGCAGGAAACCACTTTTGCACTTGTATTAGTGTGGAAAAAACACTTTTCGCACATGTGTTAGTGTTGAAAAACCACTTTTCGCACTTGTGTTGGTGCAGGAAACCACTTTTGCACTTGTATTAGTGTGGAAAAAACACTTTTTGCACTTGTGTTAGTGTTGAAAAACCACTTTTTGCACTTGTGTTAGTGTTGAAAAATCACTTTTCGCACTTGTGTTGGTGCAGGAAACCACTTTTCGCACTTGTGTTGGTGCAGGAAACCACTTTTGCACTTGTATTAGTGTGGAAAAAACACTTTTCGCACTTGTGTTAGTGTTGAAAAACCACTTTTCGCACTTGTGTTGGTGCAGGAAACCACTTTTGCACTTGTATTAGTGTGGAAAAAACACTTTTCGCACTTGTGTTAGTGTTGAAAAACCACTTTTCGCACTTGTGTTAGTGTTGAAAAACAACTTTTCGCACTTGTGTTAGTGTTGAAAAACCACTTTTCGCACTTGTGTTGGTGCAGGAAACCACTTTTGCACTTGTATTAGTGTGGAAAAAAACACTTTTTGCACTTGTGATAGTGTTGAAAAACCACTTTTCGCACTTGTGTTAGTGTTGAAAAACCACTTTTCGCACTTGTGTTGGTGCAGGAAACCACTTTTGCACTTGTATTAGTGTGGAAAAAACACTTTTTGCACTTGTGATAGTGTTGAAAAACCACTTTTCACACTTGTGTTAGTGTTGAAAAACCACTTTTCGCACTTGTGTTAGTGTTGAAAAACCACTTTTCGCACTGTGTTGGTGCAGGAAACCACTTTTTCACTTGTATTAGTGTGGAAAAAACACTTTTCGCACTTGTGTTGGTGTTGAAAAACCACTTTTCGCACTTGTGTTAGTGTTGAAAAACCACTTTTCGCACTTGTGTTAGTGTTGAAAAACCACTTTTCGCACTTGTGTTGGTGCAGGAAACCACTTTTGCACTTGTATTAGTGTGGAAAAAACACTTTTCGCACTTGTGTTAGTGTTGAAAAACCACTTTTCGCACTTGTGTTAGTGTTGAAAAAACACTTTTCGCACTTGTGTTGGTGCAGGAAACCACTTTTGCACTTGTATTAGTGTGGAAAAACACTTTTCGCACTTGTTAGTGTTGAAAAATCACTTTTCGCACTTGTGTTAGTGTTGAAAAACCTCTTTTCGCACTTGTGTTGGTGCAGGAAACCACTTTTGCACTTGTATTAGTGTGGAAAAAACACTTTTCGCACTTGTGTTAGTGTTGAAAAACCACTTTTCGCAGTTGTGTTAGTGTTGAAAAACCACTTTTTGCACTTGTGTTAGTGTTGAAAAACCACTTTTTGCACTTGTGTTGGTGCAGGAAACCACTTTTGCACTTGTATTAGTGTGGAAAAAACACTTTTCGCACTTGTGTTAGTGTTGAAAAACCACTTTTCGCACTTGTGTTAGTGTTGAAAAACCACTTTTCGCACTTGTGTTAGTGTTGAAAAACCACTTTTCGCACTTGTGTTGGTGCAGGAAACCACTTTTGCACTTGTAATAGTGTGGAAAAAACACTTTTCGCACTTGTGTTAGTGTTGAAAAACCACTTTTCGCACTTGTGTTGGTGCAGGAAACCACTTTTGCAGTTGTATTAGTGTGGAAAAAACACTTTTCGCACTTGTGTTAGTGTTGAAAAACCACTTTTCGCACTTGTGTTAGTGTTGAAAAACCACTTTTTGCACTTGTGTTAGTGTTGAAAAACCACTTTTCGCACTTGTGTTGGTGCAGGAAACCACATTTGCACTTGTATTAGTGTGGAAAAAACACTTTTTTGCACTTGTGATAGTGTTGAAAAACCACTTTTGGCACTTGTGTTAGTGTTGAAAAACCACTTTTCGCACTTGTGTTAGTGTTGAAAAACCACTTTTCGCACTTGTGTTGGTGCAGGAAACCACATTTGCACTTGTACTAGTGTGGAAAAAACACTTTTTGCACTTGTGTTAGTGTTGAAAAACCACTTTTCGCACTTGTGTTAGTGTTGAAAAACCACTTTTCGCACTTGTGTTGGTGCAGGAAACCACTTTTGCACTTGTATTAGTGTGGAAAAAACACTTTTCGCACTTGTGTTAGTGTTGAAAAACCCCTTTTCGCACTTGTGTTAGTGTTGAAAAACCACTTTTTGCACTTGTGATAGTGTTGAAAAACCACTTCTCGCACTTGTGTTAGTGTTGAAAAACCACTTTTCGCACTTGTGTTAGTGTTGAAAAACCACTTTTCGCACTTGTGTTAGTGTTGAAAAACCACTTTTCGCACTTGTGTTGGTGCAGGAAACCACTTTTGCACTTGTATTAGTGTGGAAAAAAACACTTTTTGCACTTGTGATAGTGTTGAAAAACCACTTTTCGCACTTGTGTTAGTGTTGAAAAACCACTTTTCGCACTTGTGTTAGTGTTGAAAAACCACTTTTCGCACTTGTGTTGGTGCAGGAAACCACTTTTGCACTTGTATTAGTGTGGAAAAAACACTTTTCGCACTTGTGTTAGTGTTGAAAAACCACTTTTCGCACTTGTGTTAGTGTTGAAAAACCACTTTTCGCACTTGTGTTAGTGTTGAAAAACCACTTTTCGCACTTGTGTTGGTGCAGGAAACCACTTTTGCACTTGTAATAGTGTTGAAAAACCACTTTTCGCACTTGTGTTAGTGTTGAAAAACCACTTTTCGCACTTGTGTTGGTGCAGGAAACCACTTTTGCACTTGTATTAGTGTGGAAAAAACACTTTTCGCACTTGTGTTAGTGTTGAAAAACCACTTTTCGCTCTTGTGTTAGTGTTGAAAAACCACTTTTCGCACTTGTGTTGGTGCAGGAAACCACTTTTGCAGTTGTATTAGTGTGGAAAAAACACTTTTCGCACTTGTGTTAGTGTTGAAAAACCACTTTTCGCACTTGTGTTAGTGTTGAAAAACCACTTTTTGCACTTGTGTTAGTGTTGAAAAACCACTTTTCGCACTTGTGTTGGTGCAGGAAACCACATTTGCACTTGTATTAGTGTGGAAAAAACACTTTTTGCACTTGTGATAGTGTTGAAAAACCACTTTTGGCACTTGTGTTAGTGTTGAAAAACCACTTTTCGCACTTGTGTTAGTGTTGAAAAACCACTTTTCGCACTTGTGTTGGTGCAGGAAACCACATTTGCACTTGTACTAGTGTGGAAAAAACACTTTTTGCACTTGTGTTAGTGTTGAAAAACCACTTTTCGCACTTGTGTTAGTGTTGAAAAACCACTTTTCGCACTTGTGTTGGTGCAGGAAACCACTTTTGCACTTGTATTAGTGTGGAAAAAACACTTTTCGCACTTGTGTTAGTGTTGAAAAACCCCTTTTCGCACTTGTGTTAGTGTTGAAAAACCACTTTTTGCACTTGTGATAGTGTTGAAAAACCACTTCTCGCACTTGTGTTAGTGTTGAAAAAACACTTTTCGCACTTGTGTTAGTGTTGAAAAACCACTTTTCGCACTTGTGTTAGTGTTGAAAAACCACTTTTCGCACTTGTGTTGGTGCAGGAAACCACTTTTGCACTTGTATTAGTGTGGAAAAAACACTTTTTGCACTTGTGATAGTGTTGAAAAAACCACTTTTCGCACTTGTGTTAGTGTTGAAAAACCACTTTTCGCACTTGTGTTGGTGCAGGAAACCACTTTTGCACTTGTATTAGTGTGGAAAAAACACTTTTCGCACTTGTGTTAGTGTTGAAAAACCACTTTTCACACTTGTGTTAGTGTTGAAAAACCACTTTTCGCACTTGTGTTAGTGTTGAAAAACCACTTTTCGCACTTGTGTTGGTGCAGGAAACCACTTTTGCACTTGTATTAGTGTGGAAAAAACACTTTTCGCACTTGTGTTAGTGTTGAAAAACCACTTTTCGCACTTGTGTTAGTGTTGAAAAACCACTTTTCGCACTTGTGTTAGTGTTGAAAAACCACTTTTCGCACTTGTGTTGGTGCAGGAAACCACTTTTGCACTTGTATTAGTGTGGAAAAAACACTTTTCGCACTTGTGTTAGTGTTGAAAAACCACTTTTCGCACATGTGTTAGTGTTGAAAAACCAATTTTCGCACTTGTGTTAGTGTTGAAAAACCACTTTTCGCACTTGTGTTGGTGCAGGAAACCACTTTTGCACTTGTATTAGTGTGGAAAAAACACTTTTCGCACTTGTGTTAGTGTTGAAAAACCACTTTTGCACTTGTGTTAGTGTTGAAAAACCACTTTTCGCACTTGTGTTAGTGTTGAAAAACCACTTTTGCACTTGTATTAGTGTGGAAAAAACACTTTTCGCACTTGTGTTAGTGTTGAAAAACCACTTTTCGCACTTGTGTTAGTGTTGAAAAAACACTTTTCGCACTTGTGTTGGTGCAGGAAACCACTTTTGCACTTGTATTAGTGTGGAAAAACACTTTTCGCACTTGTTAGTGTTGAAAAATCACTTTTCGCACTTGTGTTAGTGTTGAAAAACCTCTTTTCGCACTTGTGTTGGTGCAGGAAACCACTTTTGCACTTGTATTAGTGTGGAAAAAACACTTTTCGCACTTGTGTTAGTGTTGAAAAACCACTTTTCGCAGTTGTGTTAGTGTTGAAAAACCACTTTTTGCACTTGTGTTAGTGTTGAAAAACCACTTTTTGCACTCGTGTTGGTGCAGGAAACCACTTTTGCACTTGTATTAGTGTGGAAAAAACACTTTTCGCACTTGTGTTAGTGTTGAAAAACCACTTTTCGCACTTGTGTTAGTGTTGAAAAACCACTTTTCGCACTTGTGTTAGTGTTGAAAAACCACTTTTCGCACTTGTGTTGGTGCAGGAAACCACTTTTGCACTTGTAATAGTGTGGAAAAAACACTTTTCGCACTTGTGTTAGTGTTGAAAAACCACTTTTCGCACTTGTGTTGGTGCAGGAAACCACTTTTGCAGTTGTATTAGTGTGGAAAAAACACTTTTCGCACTTGTGTTAGTGTTGAAAAACCACTTTTCGCACTTGTGTTAGTGTTGAAAAACCACTTTTTGCACTTGTGTTAGTGTTGAAAAACCACTTTTCGCACTTGTGTTGGTGCAGGAAACCACATTTGCACTTGTATTAGTGTGGAAAAAACACTTTTTGCACTTGTGATAGTGTTGAAAAACCACTTTTGGCACTTGTGTTAGTGTTGAAAAACCACTTTTCGCACTTGTGTTAGTGTTGAAAAACCACTTTTCGCACTTGTGTTGGTGCAGGAAACCACATTTGCACTTGTACTAGTGTGGAAAAAACACTTTTTGCACTTGTGTTAGTGTTGAAAAACCACTTTTCACACTTGTGTTAGTGTTGAAAAACCACTTTTCGCACTTGTGTTGGTGCAGGAAACCACTTTTGCACTTGTATTAGTGTGGAAAAAACACTTTTCGCACTTGTGTTAGTGTTGAAAAACCCCTTTTCGCACTTGTGTTAGTGTTGAAAAACCACTTTTTGCACTTGTGATAGTGTTGAAAAACCACTTCTCGCACTTGTGTTAGTGTTGAAAAACCACTTTTCGCACTTGTGTTAGTGTTGAAAAACCACTTTTTGCACTTGTGTTAGTGTTGAAAAACCACTTTTCGCACTTGTGTTGGTGCAGGAAACCACTTTTGCACTTGTATTAGTGTGGAAAAAACACTTTTTGCACTTGTGATAGTGTTGAAAAACCACTTTTCGCACTTGTGTTAGTGTTGAAAAACCACTTTTCGCACTTGTGTTAGTGTTGAAAAACCACTTTTCGCACTTGTGTTGGTGCAGGAAACCACTTTTGCACTTGTATTAGTGTGGAAAAAACACTTTTCGCACTTGTGTTAGTGTTGAAAAACCACTTTTCGCACCTGTGTTAGTGTTGAAAAACCACTTTTCGCACTTGTGTTAGTGTTGAAAAACCACTTTTCGCACTTGTGTTGGTGCAGGAAACCACTTTTGCACTTGTAATAGTGTTGAAAAACCACTTTTCGCACTTGTGTTAGTGTTGAAAAACCACTTTTCGCACTTGTGTTGGTGCAGGAAACCACTTTTGCACTTGTATTAGTGTGGAAAAAACACTTTTCGCACTTGTGTTAGTGTTGAAAAACCACTTTTCGCTCTTGTGTTAGTGTTGAAAAACCACTTTTCGCACTTGTGTTGGTGCAGGAAACCACTTTTGCAGTTGTATTAGTGTGGAAAAAACACTTTTCGCACTTGTGTTAGTGTTGAAAAACCACTTTTCGCACTTGTGTTGTGTTGAAAAACCACTTTTTGCACTTGTGTTAGTGTTGAAAAACCACTTTTCGCACTTGTGTTGGTGCAGGAAACCACATTTGCACTTGTATTAGTGTGGAAAAAACACTTTTTGCACTTGTGATAGTGTTGAAAAACCACTTTTGGCACTTGTGTTAGTGTTGAAAAACCACTTTTCGCACTTGTGTTAGTGTTGAAAACCACTTTTCGCACTTGTGTTGGTGCAGGAAACCACATTTGCACTTGTACTAGTGTGGAAAAAACACTTTTTGCACTTGTGTTAGTGTTGAAAAACCACTTTTCACACTTGTGTTAGTGTTGAAAAACCACTTTTCGCACTTGTGTTGGTGCAGGAAACCACTTTTGCACTTGTATTAGTGTGGAAAAAACACTTTTCGCACTTGTGTTAGTGTTGAAAAACCCCTTTTCGCACTTGTGTTAGTGTTGAAAAACCACTTTTTGCACTTGTGATAGTGTTGAAAAACCACTTCTCGCACTTGTGTTAGTGTTGAAAAAACACTTTTCGCACTTGTGTTAGTGTTGAAAAACCACTTTTCGCACTCGTGTTAGTGTTGAAAAACCACTTTTCGCACTTGTGTTGGTGCAGGAAACCACTTTTGCACTTGTATTAGTGTGGAAAAAACACTTTTTGCACTTGTGATAGTGTTGAAAAACCACTTTTCGCACTTGTGTTAGTGTTGAAAAACCACTTTTCGCACTTGTGTTAGTGTTGAAAAACCACTTTTCACACTTGTGTTGGTGCAGGAAACCACTTTTGCACTTGTATTAGTGTGGAAAAAACACTTTTCGCACTTGTGTTAGTGTTGAAAAACCACTTTTCACACTTGTGTTAGTGTTGAAAAACCACTTTTCGCACTTGTGTTAGTGTTGAAAAACCACTTTTCGCACTTGTGTTGGTGCAGGAAACCACTTTTGCACTTGTATTAGTGTGGAAAAAACACTTTTCGCACTTGTGTTAGTGTTGAAAAACCACTTTTCGCACTTGTGTTAGTGTTGAAAAACCACTTTTCGCACTTGTGTTAGTGTTGAAAAACCACTTTTCGCACTTGTGTTGGTGCAGGAAACCACTTTTGCACTTGTATTAGTGTGGAAAAAACACTTTTCGCACTTGTGTTAGTGTTGAAAAACCACTTTTCGCACATGTGTTAGTGTTGAAAAACCAATTTTCGCACTTGTGTTAGTGTTGAAAAACCACTTTTCGCACTTGTGTTGGTGCAGGAAACCACTTTTGCACTTGTATTAGTGTGGAAAAAACACTTTTCGCACTTGTGTTAGTGTTGAAAAACCACTTTTCGCACTTGTGTTAGTGTTGAAAAACCACTTTTCGCACTTGTGTTAGTGTTGAAAAACCACTTTTGCACTTGTATTAGTGTGGAAAAAACACTTTTCGCACTTGTGTTAGTGTTGAAAAACCACTTTTCGCACTTGTGTTAGTGTTGAAAAAACACTTTTTGCACTTGTGTTGGTGCAGGAAACCACTTTTGCACTTGTATTAGTGTGGAAAAACACTTTTCGCACTTGTTAGTGTTGAAAAATCACTTTTCGCACTTGTGTTAGTGTTGAAAAACCTCTTTTTCGCACTTGTGTTGGTGCAGGAAACCACTTTTGCACTTGTATTAGTGTGGAAAAAACACTTTTCGCACTTGTGTTAGTGTTGAAAAACCACTTTTCGCAGTTGTGTTAGTGTTGAAAAACCACTTTTTGCACTTGTGTTAGTGTTGAAAAACCACTTTTTGCACTCGTGTTGGTGCAGGAAACCACTTTTGCACTTGTATTAGTGTGGAAAAAACACTTTTCGCACTTGTGTTAGTGTTGAAAAACCACTTTTCGCACTTGTGTTAGTGTTGAAAAACCACTTTTCGCACTTGTGTTAGTGTTGAAAAACCACTTTTCGCACTTGTGTTGGTGCAGGAAACCACTTTTGCACTTGTAATAGTGTGGAAAAAACACTTTTCGCACTTGTGTTAGTGTTGAAAAACCACTTTTCGCACTTGTGTTGGTGCAGGAAACCACTTTTGCAGTTGTATTAGTGTGGAAAAAACACTTTTCGCACTTGTGTTAGTGTTGAAAAACCACTTTTCGCACTTGTGTTAGTGTTGAAAAACCACTTTTTGCACTTGTGTTAGTGTTGAAAAACCACTTTTCGCACTTGTGTTGGTGCAGGAAACCACATTTGCACTTGTATTAGTGTGGAAAAAACACTTTTTGCACTTGTGATAGTGTTGAAAAACCACTTTTGGCACTTGTGTTAGTGTTGAAAAACCACTTTCGCACTTGTGTTAGTGTTGAAAAACCACTTTTCGCACTTGTGTTGGTGCAGGAAACCACATTTGCACTTGTACTAGTGTGGAAAAAACACTTTTTGCACTTGTGTTAGTGTTGAAAAACCACTTTTCACACTTGTGTTAGTGTTGTGAAAAACCACTTTTCGCACTTGTGTTGGTGCAGGAAACCACTTTTGCACTTGTATTAGTGTGGAAAAAACACTTTTCGCACTTGTGTTAGTGTTGAAAAACCCCTTTTCGCACTTGTGTTAGTGTTGAAAAACCACTTTTTGCACTTGTGATAGTGTTGAAAAACCACTTCTCGCACTTGTGTTAGTGTTGAAAAACCACTTTTCGCACTTGTGTTAGTGTTGAAAAACCACTTTTTGCACTTGTGTTAGTGTTGAAAAACCACTTTTCGCACTTGTGTTGGTGCAGGAAACCACTTTTGCACTTGTATTAGTGTGGAAAAAACACTTTTTGCACTTGTGATAGTGTTGAAAAACCACTTTTCGCACTTGTGTTAGTGTTGAAAAACCACTTTTCGCACTTGTGTTAGTGTTGAAAAACCACTTTTCGCACTTGTGTTGGTGCAGGAAACCACTTTTGCACTTGTATTAGTGTGGAAAAAACACTTTTCGCACTTGTGTTAGTGTTGAAAAACCACTTTTCGCACTTGTGTTAGTGTTGAAAAACCACTTTTCGCACTTGTGTTAGTGTTGAAAAACCACTTTTCGCACTTGTGTTGGTGCAGGAAACCACTTTTGCACTTGTAATAGTGTTGAAAAACCACTTTTCGCACTTGTGTTAGTGTTGAAAAACCACTTTTCGCACTTGTGTTGGTGCAGGAAACCACTTTTGCACTTGTATTAGTGTGGAAAAAACACTTTTCGCACTTGTGTTAGTGTTGAAAAACCACTTTTCGCTCTTGTGTTAGTGTTGAAAAACCACTTTTCGCACTTGTGTTGGTGCAGGAAACCACTTTTGCAGTTGTATTAGTGTGGAAAAAACACTTTTCGCACTTGTGTTAGTGTTGAAAAACCACTTTTCGCACTTGTGTTGTGTTGAAAAACCACTTTTTGCACTTGTGTTAGTGTTGAAAAACCACTTTTCGCACTTGTGTTGGTGCAGGAAACCACATTTGCACTTGTATTAGTGTGGAAAAAACACTTTTTGCACTTGTGATAGTGTTGAAAAACCACTTTTGGCACTTGTGTTAGTGTTGAAAAACCACTTTTCGCACTTGTGTTAGTGTTGAAAAACCACTTTTCGCACTTGTGTTAGTGTTGAAAAACCACTTTTCGCACTTGTGTTGGTGCAGGAAACCACATTTGCACTTGTACTAGTGTGGAAAAAACACTTTTTGCACTTGTGTTAGTGTTGAAAAACCACTTTTCACACTTGTGTTAGTGTTGAAAAACCACTTTTCGCACTTGTGTTGGTGCAGGAAACCACTTTTGCACTTGTATTAGTGTGGAAAAAACACTTTTCGCACTTGTGTTAGTGTTGAAAAACCCCTTTTCGCACTTGTGTTAGTGTTGAAAAACCACTTTTTGCACTTGTGATAGTGTTGAAAAACCACTTCTCGCACTTGTGTTAGTGTTGAAAAAACACTTTTCGCACTTGTGTTAGTGTTGAAAAACCACTTTTCGCACTTGTGTTAGTGTTGAAAAACCACTTTTCGCACTTGTGTTGGTGCAGGAAACCACTTTTGCACTTGTATTAGTGTGGAAAAAACACTTTTTGCACTTGTGATAGTGTTGAAAAACCACTTTTCGCACTTGTGTTAGTGTTGAAAAACCACTTTTCGCACTTGTGTTAGTGTTGAAAAACCACTTTTCGCACTTGTGTTGGTGCAGGAAACCACTTTTGCACTTGTATTAGTGTGGAAAAAACACTTTTCGCACTTGTGTTAGTGTTGAAAAACCACTTTTCACACTTGTGTTAGTGTTGAAAAACCACTTTTCGCACTTGTGTTAGTGTTGAAAAACCACTTTTCGCACTTGTGTTGGTGCAGGAAACCACTTTTGCACTTGTATTAGTGTGGAAAAAACACTTTTCGCACTTGTGTTAGTGTTGAAAAACCACTTTTCGCACTTGTGTTAGTGTTGAAAAACCACTTTTCGCACTTGTGTTAGTGTTGAAAAACCACTTTTCGCACTTGTGTTGGTGCAGGAAACCACTTTTGCACTTGTATTAGTGTGGAAAAAACACTTTTCGCACTTGTGTTAGTGTTGAAAAACCACTTTTCGCACATGTGTTAGTGTTGAAAAACCAATTTTCGCACTTGTGTTAGTGTTGAAAAACCACTTTTCGCACTTGTGTTGGTGCAGGAAACCACTTTTGCACTTGTATTAGTGTGGAAAAAACACTTTTCGCACTTGTGTTAGTGTTGAAAAACCACTTTTCGCACTTGTGTTAGTGTTGAAAAACCACCTTTCGCACTTGTGTTAGTGTTGAAAAACCACTTTTCGCACTTGTATTAGTGTGGAAAAAACACTTTTTGCACTTGTGTTAGTGTTGAAAAACCACTTTTCGCACTTGTGTTGGTGCAGGAAACCACTTTTGCACTTGTATTAGTGTGGAAAAAGCACTTTTCGCACTTGTGTTAGTGTTGAAAAACCACTTTTCGCACATGTGTTAGTGTTGAAAAACCAATTTTCGCACTTGTGTTAGTGTTGAAAAACCACTTTTCGCACTTGTGTTGGTGCAGGAAACCACTTTTGCACTTGTATTAGTGTGGAAAAAACACTTTTCGCACTTGTGTTAGTGTTGAAAAACCACTTTTCGCACTTGTGTTAGTGTTGAAAAACCACTTTTCGCACTTGTGTTAGTGTTGAAAAACCACTTTTCGCACTTGTATTAGTGTGGAAAAAACACTTTTTGCACTTGTGATAGTGTTGAAAAACCACTTTTCGCACTTGTGTTAGTGTTGAAAAACCACTTTTCGCACGTGTGTTAGTGTTGAAAAACCACTTTTCGCACTTGTGTTTGTGCAGGAAACCACTTTTGCACTTGTATTAGTGTGGAAAAAACACTTTTTGCACTTGTGATAGTGTTGAAAAACCACTTTTCACACTTGTGTTAGTGTTGAAAAACCACTTTTCGCACTTGTGTTCGTGTTGAAAAACCACTTTTCGCACTTGTGTTGGTGTTGAAAAACCACTTTTCGCACTTGTGTTAGTGTTGAAAAACCACTTTTCGCACTTGTGTTAGTGTTGAAAAACCACTTTTCGCACTTGTGTTGGTGCAGGAAACCACTTTTGCACTTGTATTAGTGTGGAAAAAACACTTTTCGCACTTGTGTTATTGTTGAAAAACCACTTTTCGCACTTGTGTTAGTGTTGAAAAACCACTTTTCGCACTTGTGTTGGTGCAGGAAACCACTTTTGCACTTGTATTAGTGTGGAAAAACACTTTTCGCACTTGTGTTAGTGTTGAAAAATCACTTTTCGCACTTGTGTTAGTGTTGAAAAACCTCTTTTCGCACTTGTGTTGGTGCAGGAAACCACTTTTGCACTTGTATTAGTGTGGAAAAAAACACTTTTCGCACTTGTGTTAGTGTTGAAAAACCACTTTTCGCAGTTGTGTTAGTGTTGAAAAACCACTTTTCACACTTGTGTTGGTGCAGGAAACCACTTTTGCACTTGTATTAGTGTGGAAAAAACACTTTTCGCACTTGTGTTAGTGTTGAAAAACCACTTTTCGCACTTGTGTTAGTGTTGAAAAACCACTTTTCGCACTTGTGTTAGTGTTGAAAAACCACTTTTCGCACTTGTGTTGGTGCAGGAAACCACTTTTGCACTTGTATTAGTGTGGAAAAAACACTTTTCGCACTTGTGTTAGTGTTGAAAAACCACTTTTCGCACTTGTGTTAGTGTTGAAAAACCACTTTTCGCACTTGTGTTGGTGCAGGAAACCACTTTTGCAGTTGTATTAGTGTGGAAAAAACACTTTTCGCACTTGTGTTAGTGTTGAAAAACCACTTTTCGCACTTGTGTTAGTGTTGAAAAACCACTTTTCGCACTTGTGTTGGTGCAGGAAACCACATTTGCACTTGTATTAGTGTGGAAAAAACACTTTTTGCACTTGTGATAGTGTTGAAAAACCACTTTTGGCACTTGTGTTAGTGTTGAAAAACCACTTTTCGCACTTGTGTTAGTGTTGAAAAACCACTTTTCGCACTTGTGTTAGTGTTGAAAAACCACTTTTGCACTTGTATTAGTGTGGAAAAAACACTTTTCGCACTTGTGTTAGTGTTGAAAAACCACTTTTCGCACTTGTGTTAGTGTTGAAAAAACACTTTTTGCACTTGTGTTGGTGCAGGAAACCACTTTTGCACTTGTATTAGTGTGGAAAAACACTTTTCGCACTTGTTAGTGTTGAAAAATCACTTTTCGCACTTGTGTTAGTGTTGAAAAACCTCTTTTCGCACTTGTGTTGGTGCAGGAAACCACTTTTGCACTTGTATTAGTGTGGAAAAAACACTTTTCGCACTTGTGTTAGTGTTGAAAAACCACTTTTCGCAGTTGTGTTAGTGTTGAAAAACCACTTTTTGCACTTGTGTTAGTGTTGAAAAACCACTTTTTGCACTCGTGTTGGTGCAGGAAACCACTTTTGCACTTGTATTAGTGTGGAAAAAACACTTTTCGCACTTGTGTTAGTGTTGAAAAACCACTTTTCGCACTTGTGTTAGTGTTGAAAAACCACTTTTCGCACTTGTGTTAGTGTTGAAAAACCACTTTTCGCACTTGTGTTGGTGCAGGAAACCACTTTTGCACTTGTAATAGTGTGGAAAAAACACTTTTCGCACTTGTGTTAGTGTTGAAAAACCACTTTTCGCACTTGTGTTGGTGCAGGAAACCACTTTTGCAGTTGTATTAGTGTGGAAAAAACACTTTTCGCACTTGTGTTAGTGTTGAAAAACCACTTTTCGCACTTGTGTTAGTGTTGAAAAACCACTTTTTGCACTTGTGTTAGTGTTGAAAAACCACTTTTCGCACTTGTGTTGGTGCAGGAAACCACATTTGCACTTGTATTAGTGTGGAAAAAACACTTTTTGCACTTGTGATAGTGTTGAAAAACCACTTTTGGCACTTGTGTTAGTGTTGAAAAACCACTTTTCGCACTTGTGTTAGTGTTGAAAAACCACTTTTCGCACTTGTGTTGGTGCAGGAAACCACATTTGCACTTGTACTAGTGTGGAAAAAACACTTTTTGCACTTGTGTTAGTGTTGAAAAACCACTTTTCACACTTGTGTTAGTGTTGAAAAACCACTTTTCGCACTTGTGTTGGTGCAGGAAACCACTTTTGCACTTGTATTAGTGTGGAAAAAACACTTTTCGCACTTGTGTTAGTGTTGAAAAACCCCTTTTCGCACTTGTGTTAGTGTTGAAAAACCACTTTTTGCACTTGTGATAGTGTTGAAAAACCACTTCTCGCACTTGTGTTAGTGTTGAAAAACCACTTTTCGCACTTGTGTTAGTGTTGAAAAACCACTTTTTGCACTTGTGTTAGTGTTGAAAAACCACTTTTCGCACTTGTGTTGGTGCAGGAAACCACTTTTGCACTTGTATTAGTGTGGAAAAAACACTTTTTGCACTTGTGATAGTGTTGAAAAACCACTTTTCGCACTTGTGTTAGTGTTGAAAAACCACTTTTCGCACTTGTGTTAGTGTTGAAAAACCACTTTTCGCACTTGTGTTGGTGCAGGAAACCACTTTTGCACTTGTATTAGTGTGGAAAAAACACTTTTCGCACTTGTGTTAGTGTTGAAAAACCACTTTTCGCACTTGTGTTAGTGTTGAAAAACCACTTTTCGCACTTGTGTTAGTGTTGAAAAACCACTTTTCGCACTTGTGTTGGTGCAGGAAACCACTTTTGCACTTGTAATAGTGTTGAAAAACCACTTTTCGCACTTGTGTTAGTGTTGAAAAACCACTTTTCGCACTTGTGTTGGTGCAGGAAACCACTTTTGCACTTGTATTAGTGTGGAAAAAACACTTTTCGCACTTGTGTTAGTGTTGAAAAACCACTTTTCGCTCTTGTGTTAGTGTTGAAAAACCACTTTTCGCACTTGTGTTGGTGCAGGAAACCACTTTTGCAGTTGTATTAGTGTGGAAAAAACACTTTTCGCACTTGTGTTAGTGTTGAAAAAACACTTTTCGCACTTGTGTTGTGTTGAAAAACCACTTTTTGCACTTGTGTTAGTGTTGAAAAACCACTTTTCGCACTTGTGTTGGTGCAGGAAACCACATTTGCACTTGTATTAGTGTGGAAAAAACACTTTTTGCACTTGTGATAGTGTTGAAAAACCACTTTTGGCACTTGTGTTAGTGTTGAAAAACCACTTTTCGCACTTGTGTTAGTGTTGAAAAACCACTTTTCGCACTTGTGTTGGTGCAGGAAACCACATTTGCACTTGTACTAGTGTGGAAAAAACACTTTTTGCACTTGTGTTAGTGTTGAAAAACCACTTTTCACACTTGTGTTAGTGTTGAAAAACCACTTTTCGCACTTGTGTTGGTGCAGGAAACCACTTTTGCACTTGTATTAGTGTGGAAAAAACACTTTTCGCACTTGTGTTAGTGTTGAAAAACCCCTTTTCGCACTTGTGTTAGTGTTGAAAAACCACTTTTTGCACTTGTGATAGTGTTGAAAAACCACTTCTCGCACTTGTGTTAGTGTTGAAAAAACACTTTTCGCACTTGTGTTAGTGTTGAAAAACCACTTTTCGCACTTGTGTTAGTGTTGAAAAACCACTTTTCGCACTTGTGTTGGTGCAGGAAACCACTTTTGCACTTGTATTAGTGTGGAAAAAACACTTTTTGCACTTGTGATAGTGTTGAAAAACCACTTTTCGCACTTGTGTTAGTGTTGAAAAACCACTTTTCGCACTTGTGTTAGTGTTGAAAAACCACTTTTCGCACTTGTGTTGGTGCAGGAAACCACTTTTGCACTTGTATTAGTGTGGAAAAAACACTTTTCGCACTTGTGTTAGTGTTGAAAAACCACTTTTCACACTTGTGTTAGTGTTGAAAAACCACTTTTGGCACTTGTGTTAGTGTTGAAAAACCACTTTTCGCACTTGTGTTAGTGTTGAAAAACCACTTTTCGCACTTGTGTTAGTGTTGAAAAACCACTTTTGCACTTGTATTAGTGTGGAAAAAAACACTTTTCGCACTTGTGTTAGTGTTGAAAAACCACTTTTCGCACTTGTGTTAGTGTTGAAAAAACACTTTTTGCACTTGTGTTGGTGCAGGAAACCACTTTTGCACTTGTATTAGTGTGGAAAAACACTTTTCGCACTTGTTAGTGTTGAAAAATCACTTTTCGCAACTTGTGTTAGTGTTGAAAAACCTCTTTTCGCACTTGTGTTGGTGCAGGAAACCACTTTTGCACTTGTATTAGTGTGGAAAAAACACTTTTCGCACTTGTGTTAGTGTTGAAAAACCACTTTTCGCAGTTGTGTTAGTGTTGAAAAACCACTTTTTGCACTTGTGTTAGTGTTGAAAAACCACTTTTTGCACTCGTGTTGGTGCAGGAAACCACTTTTGCACTTGTATTAGTGTGGAAAAAAACACTTTTCGCACTTGTGTTAGTGTTGAAAAACCACTTTTCGCACTTGTGTTAGTGTTGAAAAACCACTTTTCGCACTTGTGTTAGTGTTGAAAAACCACTTTTCGCACTTGTGTTGGTGCAGGAAACCACTTTTGCACTTGTAATAGTGTGGAAAAAACACTTTTCGCACTTGTGTTAGTGTTGAAAAACCACTTTTCGCACTTGTGTTGGTGCAGGAAACCACTTTTGCAGTTGTATTAGTGTGGAAAAAACACTTTTCGCACTTGTGTTAGTGTTGAAAAACCACTTTTCGCACTTGTGTTAGTGTTGAAAAACCACTTTTTGCACTTGTGTTAGTGTTGAAAAACCACTTTTCGCACTTGTGTTGGTGCAGGAAACCACATTTGCACTTGTATTAGTGTGGAAAAAACACTTTTTGCACTTGTGATAGTGTTGAAAAACCACTTTTGGCACTTGTGTTAGTGTTGAAAAACCACTTTTCGCACTTGTGTTAGTGTTGAAAAACCACTTTTCGCACTTGTGTTGGTGCAGGAAACCACATTTGCACTTGTACTAGTGTGGAAAAAACACTTTTTGCACTTGTGTTAGTGTTGAAAAACCACTTTTCACACTTGTGTTAGTGTTGAAAAACCACTTTTCGCACTTGTGTTGGTGCAGGAAACCACTTTTGCACTTGTATTAGTGTGGAAAAAAACACTTTTCGCACTTGTGTTAGTGTTGAAAAACCCCTTTTCGCACTTGTGTTAGTGTTGAAAACCACTTTTTGCACTTGTGATAGTGTTGAAAAACCACTTCTCGCACTTGTGTTAGTGTTGAAAAACCACTTTTCGCACTTGTGTTAGTGTTGAAAAACCACTTTTTGCACTTGTGTTAGTGTTGAAAAACCACTTTTCGCACTTGTGTTGGTGCAGGAAACCACTTTTGCACTTGTATTAGTGTGGAAAAAACACTTTTTGCACTTGTGATAGTGTTGAAAAACCACTTTTCGCACTTGTGTTAGTGTTGAAAAACCACTTTTCGCACTTGTGTTAGTGTTGAAAAACCACTTTTCGCACTTGTGTTGGTGCAGGAAACCACTTTTGCACTTGTATTAGTGTGGAAAAAACACTTTTCGCACTTGTGTTAGTGTTGAAAAACCACTTTTCGCACTTGTGTTAGTGTTGAAAAACCACTTTTCGCACTTGTGTTAGTGTTGAAAAACCACTTTTCGCACTTGTGTTGGTGCAGGAAACCACTTTTGCACTTGTAATAGTGTTGAAAAACCACTTTTCGCACTTGTGTTAGTGTTGAAAAACCACTTTTCGCACTTGTGTTGGTGCAGGAAACCACTTTTGCACTTGTATTAGTGTGGAAAAAACACTTTTCGCACTTGTGTTAGTGTTGAAAAACCACTTTTCGCTCTTGTGTTAGTGTTGAAAAACCACTTTTCGCACTTGTGTTGGTGCAGGAAACCACTTTTGCAGTTGTATTAGTGTGGAAAAAACACTTTTCGCACTTGTGTTAGTGTTGAAAAACCACTTTTCGCACTTGTGTTGTGTTGAAAAACCACTTTTTGCACTTGTGTTAGTGTTGAAAAACCACTTTTCGCACTTGTGTTGGTGCAGGAAACCACATTTGCACTTGTATTAGTGTGGAAAAAACACTTTTTGCACTTGTGATAGTGTTGAAAAACCACTTTTGGCACTTGTGTTAGTGTTGAAAAACCACTTTTCGCACTTGTGTTAGTGTTGAAAAACCACTTTTCGCACTTGTGTTGGTGCAGGAAACCACATTTGCACTTGTACTAGTGTGGAAAAAACACTTTTTGCACTTGTGTTAGTGTTGAAAAACCACTTTTCACACTTGTGTTAGTGTTGAAAAACCACTTTTCGCACTTGTGTTGGTGCAGGAAACCACTTTTGCACTTGTATTAGTGTGGAAAAAACACTTTTCGCACTTGTGTTAGTGTTGAAAAACCCCTTTTCGCACTTGTGTTAGTGTTGAAAAACCACTTTTTGCACTTGTGATAGTGTTGAAAAACCACTTCTCGCACTTGTGTTAGTGTTGAAAAAACACTTTTCGCACTTGTGTTAGTGTTGAAAAACCACTTTTCGCACTTGTGTTAGTGTTGAAAAACCACTTTTCGCACTTGTGTTGGTGCAGGAAACCACTTTTGCACTTGTATTAGTGTGGAAAAAACACTTTTTGCACTTGTGATAGTGTTGAAAAACCACTTTTCGCACTTGTGTTAGTGTTGAAAAACCACTTTTCGCACTTGTGTTAGTGTTGAAAAACCACTTTTCGCACTTGTGTTGGTGCAGGAAACCACTTTTGCACTTGTATTAGTGTGGAAAAAACACTTTTCGCACTTGTGTTAGTGTTGAAAAACCACTTTTCACACTTGTGTTAGTGTTGAAAAACCACTTTTCGCACTTGTGTTAGTGTTGAAAAACCACTTTCGCACTTGTGTTGGTGCAGGAAACCACTTTTGCACTTGTATTAGTGTGGAAAAAACACTTTTCGCACTTGTGTTAGTGTTGAAAAACCACTTTTCGCACTTGTGTTAGTGTTGAAAAACCACTTTTCGCACTTGTGTTAGTGTTGAAAAACCACTTTTCGCACTTGTGTTGGTGCAGGAAACCACTTTTGCACTTGTATTAGTGTGGAAAAAACACTTTTCGCACTTGTGTTAGTGTTGAAAAACCACTTTTCGCACATGTGTTAGTGTTGAAAAACCAATTTTCGCACTTGTGTTAGTGTTGAAAAACCACTTTTCGCACTTGTGTTGGTGCAGGAAACCACTTTTGCACTTGTATTAGTGTGGAAAAAACACTTTTCGCACTTGTGTTAGTGTTGAAAAACCACTTTTCGCACTTGTGTTAGTGTTGAAAAACCACCTTTCGCACTTGTGTTAGTGTTGAAAAACCACTTTTCGCACTTGTATTAGTGTGGAAAAAACACTTTTTGCACTTGTGTTAGTGTTGAAAAACCACTTTTCGCACTTGTGTTGGTGCAGGAAACCACTTTTGCACTTGTATTAGTGTGGAAAAAACACTTTTCGCACTTGTGTTAGTGTTGAAAAAACCACTTTTCGCACATGTGTTAGTGTTGAAAAACCAATTTTCGCACTTGTGTTAGTGTTGAAAAACCACTTTTCGCACTTGTGTTGGTGCAGGAAACCACTTTTGCACTTGTATTAGTGTGGAAAAAACACTTTTCGCACTTGTGTTAGTGTTGAAAAACCACTTTTCGCACTTGTGTTAGTGTTGAAAAACCACTTTTCGCACTTGTGTTAGTGTTGAAAAACCACTTTTCGCACTTGTATTAGTGTGGAAAAAACACTTTTTGCACTTGTGATAGTGTTGAAAAACCACTTTTCGCACTTGTGTTAGTGTTGAAAAACCACTTTTCGCACGTGTGTTAGTGTTGAAAAACCACTTTTCGCACTTGTGTTTGTGCAGGAAACCACTTTTGCACTTGTATTAGTGTGGAAAAAACACTTTTTGCACTTGTGATAGTGTTGAAAAACCACTTTTCACACTTGTGTTAGTGTTGAAAAACCACTTTTCGCACTTGTGTTCGTGTTGAAAAACCACTTTTCGCACTTGTGTTGGTGTTGAAAAACCACTTTTCGCACTTGTGTTAGTGTTGAAAAACCACTTTTCGCACTTGTGTTAGTGTTGAAAAACCACTTTTCGCACTTGTGTTGGTGCAGGAAACCACTTTTGCACTTGTATTAGTGTGGAAAAAACACTTTTCGCACTTGTGTTATTGTTGAAAAACCACTTTTCGCACTTGTGTTAGTGTTGAAAAACCACTTTTCGCACTTGTGTTGGTGCAGGAAACCACTTTTGCACTTGTATTAGTGTGGAAAAACACTTTTCGCACTTGTGTTAGTGTTGAAAAATCACTTTTCGCACTTGTGTTAGTGTTGAAAAACCACTTTTCGCACTTGTGTTGGTGCAGGAAACCACTTTTGCACTTGTATTAGTGTGGAAAAAAACACTTTTCGCACTTGTGTTATTGTTGAAAAACCACTTTTCGCACTTGTGTTAGTGTTGAAAAACCACTTTTCAGCACTTGTGTTGGTGCAGGAAACCACTTTTGCACTTGTATCTAGTGTGGAAAAACACTTTTCGCACTTGTGTTAGTGTTGAAAAATCACTTTTCGCACTTGTGTTAGTGTTGAAAAACCTCTTTCGCACTTGTGTTGGTGCAGGAAACCACTTTTGCACTTGTATTAGTGTGGAAAAAAACACTTTTCGCACTTGTGTTAGTGTTGAAAAACCACTTTTCGCAGTTGTGTTGGTGTTGAAAACCACTTTTCACACTTGTGTTGGTGCAGGAAACCACTTTTGCACTTGTATTAGTGTGGAAAAAACACTTTTCGCACTTGTGTTAGTGTTGAAAAACCACTTTTCGCACTTGTGTTAGTGTTGAAAAACCACTTTTCGCACTTGTGTTAGTGTTGAAAAACCACTTTTCGCACTTGTGTTGGTGCAGGAAACCACTTTTGCACTTGTATTAGTGTGGAAAAAACACTTTTCGCACTTGTGTTAGTGTTGAAAAACCACTTTTCGCACTTGTGTTAGTGTTGAAAAACCACTTTTCGCACTTGTGTTGGTGCAGGAAACCACTTTTGCAGTTGTATTAGTGTGGAAAAAACACTTTTCGCACTTGTGTTAGTGTTGAAAAACCACTTTTCGCACTTGTGTTAGTGTTGAAAAACCACTTTTCGCACTTGTGTTGGTGCAGGAAACCACTTTTGCAGTTGTATTAGTGTGGAAAAAACACTTTTCGCACTTGTGTTAGTGTTGAAAAACCACTTTTCGCACTTGTGTTGGTGCAGGAAACCACATTTGCACTTGTATTAGTGTGGAAAAAACACTTTTTGCACTTGTGATAGTGTTGAAAAACCACTTTTCGCACTTGTGTTAGTGTTGAAAAACCACTTTTCGCACTTGTGTTAGTGTTGAAAAACCACTTTTCGCACTTGTGTTGGTGCAGGAAACCACTTTTGCACTTGTATTAGTGTGGAAAAAACACTTTTCGCACTTGTGTTAGTGTTGAAAAACCACTTTTCGCACTTGTGTTAGTGTTGAAAAACCACTTTTCGCACTTGTGTTGGTGCAGGAAACCACTTTTGCAGTTGTATTAGTGTGGAAAAAACACTTTTCGCACTTGTGTTAGTGTTGAAAAACCACTTTTTGCACTTGTGTTAGTGTTGAAAAACCACTTTTCGCACTTGTGTTGGTGCAGGAAACCACATTTGCACTTGTATTAGTGTGGAAAAAACACTTTTTGCACTTGTGATAGTGTTGAAAAACCACTTTTGGCACTTGTGTTAGTGTTGAAAAACCACTTTTCGCACTTGTGTTAGTGTTGAAAAACCACTTTTCGCACTTGTGTTGGTGCAGGAAACCACATTTGCACTTGTATTAGTGTGGAAAAAACACTTTTTGCACTTGTGTTAGTGTTGAAAAACCACTTTTTGCACTTGTGTTAGTGTTGAAAAATCACTTTTCACACTTGTGTTGGTGCAGGAAACCACTTTTGCACTTGTATTAGTGTGGAAAAAACACTTTTCGCACTTGTGTTAGTGTTGAAAAACCACTTTTCGCACTTGTGTTAGTGTTGAAAAACCACTTTTCGCACTTGTGTTAGTGTTGAAAAACCACTTTTCGCACTTGTGTTGGTGCAGGAAACCACTTTTGCACTTGTATTAGTGTGGAAAAAACACTTTTCGCACTTGTGTTAGTGTTGAAAAACCACTTTTCGCACTTGTGTTAGTGTTGAAAAACCACTTTTCGCACTTGTGTTGGTGCAGGAAACCACTTTTGCACTTGTATTAGTGTGGAAAAAACACTTTTCGCACTTGTGTTAGTGTTGAAAAACCACTTTTCGCACTTGTGTTAGTGTTGAAAAACCACTTTTCGCACTTGTGTTGGTGCAGGAAACCACTTTTGCACTTGTATTAGTGTGGAAAAAACACTTTTCGCACTTGTGTTAGTGTTGAAAAACCACTTTTCGCACTTGTGTTAGTGTTGAAAAACCACTTTTCGCACTTGTGTTAGTGTTGAAAAACCACTTTTCGCACTTGAGTTAGTGTTGAAAAACCACTTTTCGCACTTGTGTTGGTGCAGGAAACCACTTTTGCACTTGTATTAGTGTGGAAAAAACACTTTTCGCACTTGTGTTAGTGTTGAAAAACCACTTTTCGCACTTGTGTTAGTGTTGAAAAACCACTTTTCGCACTTGTGTTAGTGTTGAAAAAACACTTTTCGCACTTGTGTTGGTGCAGGAAACCACTTTTGCACTTGTATTAGTGTGGAAAAACACTTTTCGCACTTGTTAGTGTTGAAAAATCACTTTTCGCACTTGTGTTAGTGTTGAAAAACCTCTTTTCGCACTTGTGTTGGTGCAGGAAACCACTTTTGCACTTGTATTAGTGTGGAAAAAACACTTTTCGCACTTGTGTTAGTGTTGAAAAACCACTTTTCGCAGTTGTGTTAGTGTTGAAAAACCACTTTTTGCACTTGTGTTAGTGTTGAAAAACCACTTTTTGCACTCGTGTTGGTGCAGGAAACCACTTTTGCACTTGTATTAGTGTGGAAAAAACACTTTTCGCACTTGTGTTAGTGTTGAAAAACCACTTTTCGCACTTGTGTTAGTGTTGAAAAACCACTTTTCGCACTTGTGTTAGTGTTGAAAAACCACTTTTCGCACTTGTGTTGGTGCAGGAAACCACTTTTGCACTTGTAATAGTGTGGAAAAAACACTTTTCGCACTTGTGTTAGTGTTGAAAAACCACTTTTCGCACTTGTGTTGGTGCAGGAAACCACTTTTGCAGTTGTATTAGTGTGGAAAAAACACTTTTCGCACTTGTGTTAGTGTTGAAAAACCACTTTTCGCACTTGTGTTAGTGTTGAAAAACCACTTTTTGCACTTGTGTTAGTGTTGAAAAACCACTTTTCGCACTTGTGTTGGTGCAGGAAACCACATTTGCACTTGTATTAGTGTGGAAAAAACACTTTTTGCACTTGTGATAGTGTTGAAAAACCACTTTTGGCACTTGTGTTAGTGTTGAAAAACCACTTTTCGCACTTGTGTTAGTGTTGAAAAACCACTTTTCGCACTTGTGTTGGTGCAGGAAACCACATTTGCACTTGTACTAGTGTGGAAAAAACACTTTTTGCACTTGCGTTAGTGTTGAAAAACCACTTTTCACACTTGTGATAGTGTTGAAAAACCACTTTTGGCACTTGTGTTAGTGTTGAAAAACCACTTTTCGCACTTGTGATAGTGTTGAAAAACCACTTTTCGCACTTGTGTTAGTGTTGAAAAACCACTTTTCGCACTTGTGTTAGTGTTGAAAAACCACTTTTCGCACTTGTGTTGGTGCAGGAAACCACTTTTGCACTTGTATTAGTGTGGAAAAAACACTTTTCGCACTTGTGTTAGTGTTGAAAAACCACTTTTCGCACTTGTGTTAGTGTTGAAAAACCACTTTTCGCACTTGTGTTATTGTTGAAAAACCACTTTTCGCACTTGTGTTGGTGCAGGAAACCACTTTTGCACTTGTAATAGTGTTGAAAAACCACTTTTCGCACTTGTGTTAGTGTTGAAAAACCACTTTTCGCACTTGTGTTGGTGCAGGAAACCACTTTTGCACTTGTATTAGTGTGGAAAAAACACTTTTCGCACTTGTGTTAGTGTTGAAAAACCACTTTTCGCTCTTGTGTTAGTGTTGAAAAACCACTTTTCGCACTTGTGTTGGTGCAGGAAACCACTTTTGCAGTTGTATTAGTGTGGAAAAAACACTTTTCGCACTTGTGTTAGTGTTGAAAAACCACTTTTCGCACTTGTGTTGTGTTGAAAAACCACTTTTTGCACTTGTGTTAGTGTTGAAAAACCACTTTTCGCACTTGTGTTGGTGCAGGAAACCACATTTGCACTTGTATTAGTGTGGAAAAAACACTTTTTGCACTTGTGATAGTGTTGAAAAACCACTTTTGGCACTTGTGTTAGTGTTGAAAAACCACTTTTCGCACTTGTGTTAGTGTTGAAAAACCACTTTTCGCACTTGTGTTGGTGCAGGAAACCACATTTGCACTTGTACTAGTGTGGAAAAAACACTTTTTGCACTTGTGTTAGTGTTGAAAAACCACTTTTCACACTTGTGTTAGTGTTGAAAAACCACTTTTCGCACTTGTGTTGGTGCAGGAAACCACTTTTGCACTTGTATTAGTGTGGAAAAAACACTTTTCGCACTTGTGTTAGTGTTGAAAAACCCCTTTTCGCACTTGTGTTAGTGTTGAAAAACCACTTTTTGCACTTGTGATAGTGTTGAAAAACCACTTCTCGCACTTGTGTTAGTGTTGAAAAAACACTTTTCGCACTTGTGTTAGTGTTGAAAAACCACTTTTCGCACTTGTGTTAGTGTTGAAAAACCACTTTTCGCACTTGTGTTGGTGCAGGAAACCACTTTTGCACTTGTATTAGTGTGGAAAAAACACTTTTTGCACTTGTGATAGTGTTGAAAAACCACTTTTCGCACTTGTGTTAGTGTTGAAAAACCACTTTTCGCACTTGTGTTAGTGTTGAAAAACCACTTTTCGCACTTGTGTTGGTGCAGGAAACCACTTTTGCACTTGTATTAGTGTGGAAAAAACACTTTTCGCACTTGTGTTAGTGTTGAAAAACCACTTTTCACACTTGTGTTAGTGTTGAAAAACCACTTTTCGCACTTGTGTTAGTGTTGAAAAACCACTTTTCGCACTTGTGTTGGTGCAGGAAACCACTTTTGCACTTGTATTAGTGTGGAAAAAACACTTTTCGCACTTGTGTTAGTGTTGAAAAACCACTTTTCGCACTTGTGTTAGTGTTGAAAAACCACTTTTCGCACTTGTGTTAGTGTTGAAAAACCACTTTTCGCACTTGTGTTGGTGCAGGAAACCACTTTTGCACTTGTATTAGTGTGGAAAAAACACTTTTCGCACTTGTGTTAGTGTTGAAAAACCACTTTTCGCACATGTGTTAGTGTTGAAAAACCAATTTTCGCACTTGTGTTAGTGTTGAAAAACCACTTTTCGCACTTGTGTTGGTGCAGGAAACCACTTTTGCACTTGTATTAGTGTGGAAAAAACACTTTTCGCACTTGTGTTAGTGTTGAAAAACCACTTTTCGCACTTGTGTTAGTGTTGAAAAACCACTTTTCGCACTTGTGTTAGTGTTGAAAAACCACTTTTCGCACTTGTATTAGTGTGGAAAAAACACTTTTTGCACTTGTGTTAGTGTTGAAAAACCACTTTTCGCACTTGTGTTGGTGCAGGAAACCACTTTTGCACTTGTATTAGTGTTGAAAAACCACTTTTCGCACATGTGTTAGTGTTGAAAAACCAATTTTCGCACTTGTGTTAGTGTTGAAAAACCACTTTTCGCACTTGTGTTGGTGCAGGAAACCACTTTTGCACTTGTATTAGTGTGGAAAAAACACTTTTCGCACTTGTGTTAGTGTTGAAAAACCACTTTTCGCACTTGTGTTAGTGTTGAAAAACCACTTTTCGCACTTGTGTTAGTGTTGAAAAACCACTTTTCGCACTTGTATTAGTGTGGAAAAAACACTTTTTGCACTTGTGATAGTGTTGAAAAACCACTTTTCGCACTTGTGTTAGTGTTGAAAAACCACTTTTCGCACGTGTGTTAGTGTTGAAAAACCACTTTTCGCACTTGTGTTTGTGCAGGAAACCACTTTTGCACTTGTATTAGTGTGGAAAAAACACTTTTTGCACTTGTGATAGTGTTGAAAAACCACTTTTCACACTTGTGTTAGTGTTGAAAAACCACTTTTCGCACTTGTGTTAGTGTTGAAAAACCACTTTTCGCACTTGTGTTGGTGTTGAAAAACCACTTTTCGCACTTGTGTTAGTGTTGAAAAACCACTTTTCGCACTTGTGTTAGTGTTGAAAAACCACTTTTCGCACTTGTGTTGGTGCAGGAAACCACTTTTGCACTTGTATTAGTGTGGAAAAAACACTTTTCGCACTTGTGTTATTGTTGAAAAACCACTTTTCGCACTTGTGTTAGTGTTGAAAAACCACTTTTCGCACTTGTGTTGGTGCAGGAAACCACTTTTGCACTTGTATTAGTGTGGAAAAACACTTTTCGCACTTGTGTTAGTGTTGAAAAATCACTTTTCGCACTTGTGTTAGTGTTGAAAAACCTCTTTTCGCACTTGTGTTGGTGCAGGAAACCACTTTTGCACTTGTATTAGTGTGGAAAAAAACACTTTTCGCACTTGTGTTAGTGTTGAAAAACCACTTTTCGCAGTTGTGTTAGTGTTGAAAAACCACTTTTCGCACTTGTGTTGGTGCAGGAAACCACTTTTGCACTTGTATTAGTGTGGAAAAAACACTTTTCGCACTTGTGTTAGTGTTGAAAAACCACTTTTCGCACTTGTGTTAGTGTTGAAAAACCACTTTTCGCACTTGTGTTAGTGTTGAAAAACCACTTTTCGCACTTGTGTTGGTGCAGGAAACCACTTTTGCACTTGTATTAGTGTGGAAAAAACACTTTTCGCACTTGTGTTAGTGTTGAAAAACCACTTTTCGCACTTGTGTTAGTGTTGAAAAACCACTTTTCGCACTTGTGTTGGTGCAGGAAACCACTTTTGCAGTTGTATTAGTGTGGAAAAAACACTTTTTGCACTTGTGTTAGTGTTGAAAAACCACTTTTCGCACTTGTGTTAGTGTTGAAAAACCACTTTTCGCACTTGTGTTGGTGCAGGAAACCACATTTGCACTTGTATTAGTGTGGAAAAAACACTTTTTGCACTTGTGATAGTGTTGAAAAACCACTTTTGGCACTTGTGTTAGTGTTGAAAAACCACTTTTCGCACTTGTGTTAGTGTTGAAAAACCACTTTTCGCACTTGTGTTGGTGCAGGAAACCACATTTGCACTTGTATTAGTGTGGAAAAAACACTTTTTGCACTTGTGTTAGTGTTGAAAAACCACTTTTCGCACTTGTGTTGGTGCAGGAAACCACTTTTGCAGTTGTATTAGTGTGGAAAAAACACTTTTCGCACTTGTGTTAGTGTTGAAAAACCACTTTTCGCACTTGTGTTGGTGCAGGAAACCACATTTGCACTTGTATTAGTGTGGAAAAAACACTTTTTGCAGTTGTGATAGTGTTGAAAAACCACTTTTCGCACTTGTGTTAGTGTTGAAAAACCACTTTTCGCACTTGTGTTAGTGTTGAAAAACCACTTTTCGCACTTGTGTTGGTGCAGGAAACCACTTTTGCACTTGTATTAGTGTGGAAAAAACACTTTTCGCACTTGTGTTAGTGTTGAAAAACCACTTTTCGCACTTGTGTTAGTGTTGAAAAACCACTTTTCGCACTTGTGTTGGTGCAGGAAACCACTTTTGCAGTTGTATTAGTGTGGAAAAAACACTTTTCGCACTTGTGTTATTGTTGAAAAACCACTTTTTGCACTTGTGTTAGTGTTGAAAAACCACTTTTCGCACTTGTGTTGGTGCAGGAAACCACATTTGCACTTGTATTAGTGTGGAAAAAACACTTTTTGCACTTGTGATAGTGTTGAAAAACCACTTTTGGCACTTGTGTTAGTGTTGAAAAACCACTTTTCGCACTTGTGTTAGTGTTGAAAAACCACTTTTCGCACTTGTGTTGGTGCAGGAAACCACATTTGCACTTGTATTAGTGTGGAAAAAACACTTTTTGCACTTGTGTTAGTGTTGAAAAACCACTTTTTGCACTTGTGTTAGTGTTGAAAAATCACTTTTCACACTTGTGTTGGTGCAGGAAACCACTTTTGCACTTGTATTAGTGTGGAAAAAACACTTTTCGCACTTGTGTTAGTGTTGAAAAACCACTTTTCGCACTTGTGTTAGTGTTGAAAAACCACTTTTCGCACTTGTGTTAGTGTTGAAAAACCACTTTTCGCACTTGTGTTGGTGCAGGAAACCACTTTTGCACTTGTATTAGTGTGGAAAAAACACTTTTCGCACTTGTGTTAGTGTTGAAAAACCACTTTTCGCACTTGTGTTAGTGTTGAAAAACCACTTTTCGCACTTGTGTTGGTGCAGGAAACCACTTTTGCACTTGTATTAGTGTGGAAAAAACACTTTTCGCACTTGTGTTAGTGTTGAAAAACCACTTTTCGCACTTGTGTTAGTGTTGAAAAACCACTTTTCGCACTTGTGTTGGTGCAGGAAACCACTTTTGCACTTGTATTAGTGTGGAAAAAACACTTTTCGCACTTGTGTTAGTGTTGAAAAACCACTTTTCGCACTTGTGTTAGTGTTGAAAAACCACTTTTCGCACTTGTGTTAGTGTTGAAAAACCACTTTTCGCACTTGAGTTAGTGTTGAAAAACCACTTTTCGCACTTGTGTTGGTGCAGGAAACCACTTTTGCACTTGCATTAGTGTGGAAAAAACACTTTTCGCACTTGTGTTATTGTTGAAAAACCACTTTTCGCACTTGTGTTAGTGTTGAAAAACCACTTTTCGCACTTGTGTTAGTGTTGAAAAACCACATTTCGCACTTGTGTTGGTGCAGGAAACCACTTTTGCACTTTTATTAGTGTGGAAAAAACACTTTTCGCACATGTGTTAGTGTTGAAAAACCACTTTTCGCACTTGTGTTAATGTTGAAAAACCACTTTTCGCACTTGTGTTAGTGTTGAAAAACCACTTTTTGCACTTGTGATAGTGTTGAAAAACCACTTTTCGCACTTGTGTTAATGTTGAAAAACCACTTTTCGCACTTGTGTTAATGTTGAAAAACCACTTTTCGCACTTGTGTTAGTGTTGAAAAACCACTTTTCGCACTTGTGTTGGTGCAGGAAACCACTTTTGCACTTGTATTAGTGTGGAAAAAACACTTTTCACACTTGTGTTAGTGTTGAAAAACCACTTTTCGCACTTGTGTTAGTGTTGAAAAACCACTTTTTGCACTTGTGATAGTGTTGAAAAACCACTTTTCGCACTTGTGTTAGTGTTGAAAAACCACTTTTCGCACTTGTGTTGGTGCAGGAAACCACTTTTGCACTTGTATTAGTGTGGAAAAAACACTTTTCGAACTTGTGTTGGTGTTGAAAAACCACTTTTCGCACTTGTGTTAGTGTTGAAAAAACACTTTTCGCACTTGTGTTAGTGTTGAAAAACCACTTTTTGCACTTGTGTTAGTGTTGAAAAACCACTTTTCGCACTTGTGTTAGTGTTGAAAAACCACTTTTCGCACTTGTGTTAGTGTTGAAAAACCACTTTTCACACTTGTGTTGGTGCAGGAAACCACTTTTGCACTTGTATTCGTGTGGAAAAAACACTTTTCGAACTTGTGTTGGTGTTGAAAAACCACTTTTCGCACTTGTGTTAGTGTTGAAAAAACACTTTTCGCACTTGTGTTGGTGCAGGAAACCACTTTTGCACTTGTATTAGTGTGGAAAAAACACTTTTTGCACTTGTGATAGTGTTGCAAAACCACTTTTCGCACTTGTGTTAGTGTTGAAAAACCACTTTTCGCACTTGTGTTAGTGTTGAAAAACCACTTTTCGCACTTGTGTTGGTGCAGGAAACCACTTTTGCACTTGTATTAGTGTGGAAAAAACACTTTTTGCACTTGTGATAGTGTTGAAAAACCACTTTTCGCACTTGTGTTAGCGTTGAAAAACCACAAATGTTCTCGGGAACTTGTGAACCAATGTAAATTGTTATAAGGTAGGACATAATCGGGATATTGATCACATTGTCAAAGATTTATATTTCATGTGTAGTAACACCTGAACAAAACATTAAATCAGGGGTGTCCATGTTTTTTTTGTTTTTTTTGTTTTTTTAGCATAACCAAAGTACATATGAATGTATTCAATAAATGTTCAAAATTGTTTTTCTCTTTTTTCTTACAAAACAAAAAAATACCCAAAATTCTATCACCCAGAATCTCAAATATTATCATGTATTTCATCAACATTTGCCAGCAACAATCATGGGGTCCTCTCACCACAAGGTGAGAAGGAAATCAATCTTACTGTAACTTTTAAAGACTTCGTCTTCTTTCATCAACCTTACTTTCATATTTTACTTCCAAAATATCTCATGTAATTCAGATGCTCAATTTTTCCCAAATCAAATCAAAAATCCAAAATTAACCATTTATGTATTTTTATCATAATTATCACAGATTTCCTTTGTATCAATTCCCAACAAAACCCGTCTGTATATGTTTCACATTAATTTCAGCCCACAATTCCTTGAGATCATCCTTTCCTCCCTTTTTCTTTATTTTCTAACAAATAAAACAAAAAAATAATAATAATAGGCCTCAATTTTACATCCTTAACAATTTTCTTTCACATTATTTTCATTATCTCACATTCATTTTTTACAAAATCAGTTGCCAAGATCTGTATTTCCTCTTCTCCTTTTTACTAATAACAACCATTTTCTCTGCCATGGAATAGTCCATTATTCATATAAATAATTATCATTACATAATTGAAGCATATCATCAAAATATGGATGCGGATATGATGATTGGATGCTGTAGACTAAATAATGTCCAAATCTGGAGTGAAATCTGACAGAATTTACCACATCTCGCGATTGGTGAATGCTATTCAGGCTGCTTTTGCAAGCCATGGCGTTACAGTAGACAGACCTACATTTTTGTTTTATTCACAAGGCTGGGGAAGTTTTGTTGTGTTTATAGCAGCCATTTTTTAAAATGTGTTTGCTCTCAGTCGTTTCCACATTATTTGATGCGTGAATTCGATCTGTTTTTAAAATTCCTCAGCCATTTCACCAAGAAGCAATCGGCTTGCTATCGCTTGCCAAGCCAGCCGTTCTTATCACCCATTTCGCTGGAGTGCTTAAGTCGCTTGGTGAAGGCTCCACAAATGAAGTGAGAAATGCCTGTGTACTTAATTAATTAGTGACAAGGCCGGGGAGTTTGGGTGTGTTATAAGACCCTCTTTGAATATGATTAACGAGGTGAACCACCACTTAGTGAACACTATTCAGTCTGCTTTTGCAAGCCATGCGTTACAGTAAACAGAGCTGCCTTTTTGTTTTCACGTTCCCATTTTTCATTGACTAACATTTTTGTGCGATATAGTCACTCACTCCTCCCTGCTTCCTCGCTCCATCCTCCCTCCCTCTTTCCACCTCCACCCTCCCTTCTTCTCACCTCCTCCCACTCCACTGCTCTCCCTTCCCCTCCTCCCCTCCCTCCCCCTCCTCCCCCTCCTCCCCTCCCTCCCCCTTCCCCCTCCTCCCTTCCCTCCCCCTTCCCCCCTCCCCCTTCCCCCTCCCCCTTCCCCCCTCCTCCTCCCCCTTCCCCCCTCCCTCCCTCTTCCCCCTCTCCTCCCTCCCCCTTCCCTCCTCCACTCCCTCCCCTCCTCCCACTCCCTCTCCCCTTCCCTCCTCCACTCCCTCCCCCTTCCCTGCTCGCCCCCCTTCCCCCTCCCCTTCCCTCCTCCACTCCCTCTCCCCTTCCCCTCCTCACCTCCCTCCCCTTCCCTCTCCTCCTGCTCCAGCCTCTCTTCCCCCTCCTCCTGCTCCAGCCTCTCTTCCCCCACCTGCTCACTTTATATTTCCGTCAAGAAGCGACTCATTGTGAATAGTTTACGTTTTGTATTCCGGAGTAGACCAGAAAATCACAATACAGAATCACGTTCAATCAAAATCATCCGTCCAAAACTTTTTGAGATATCCTGCTATGTTTCGTTTTTGGCCCATCTGTCAATGGTGAAGAATCACTTGAAAAATTCCACGAGCTGGATCCAGATCCGGATCTTCACCAAAATGGAATCAATTCTTCCTTGTTGCACACACAACCTGTCCACCAAGTTTCGTCCAAATCCGTTCATAACCTTTTGAGATATCCTGCTACATGTTGGTTTATCATCTACATGTTGATATCCACAACTCTAACGGCTCCCAGAGCCCACCTGTGGCCTCACCTGGCTGACATCCTAACAGTGGCGGAGTGCCCATTTAACTACACACACTAAC
This sequence comes from Myxine glutinosa, assembly GCF_964187855.1. Lineage (NCBI taxonomy): Eukaryota > Metazoa > Chordata > Myxini > Myxiniformes > Myxinidae > Myxine > Myxine glutinosa. Next base: position 130,847 of record NW_027616641.1, on the reverse strand, counting down.
AGGCCACACGCCCAGCCATTTCCACGTCACTAATGCACCCATCCAAAAACCATTCTTCCACACGCACCACAGATGCCAATATCCAACCACAATTTACCTATACCCTCTATCTAACACTTACACTACCCTCCCCGGGTATTCGTGATGGGGGTCCACTCTTCCCCCATTCACACCTCCGCACCATTCCACTCCACTCCATAGTTTCCACCATACATACTCCATATACTCCACACTCCATGTATTCCACACAACCATTCTCCATACACCTGTTGTTGCACACCTGTGCAATCACACCTGGTGCCACCTGCCCCCTCCTTCCTTCCTGGACATTTGGTCAGCACCATACTCATCACCATCACTCACTCAAACACTGCTCCATCCACCTGTTCAGTTGCACACCTGTGCAATCACAATACAACTCACAATCACAATCAGTTACTCATACCCTGCTCAATACACTTGAATACACCTCCAACACTCACACGGCATCATCTAATCTACCTGTTGCCCTGCTAACTTAGTGCTCCCCGTCTTCCATTTAAACTAAGCACATACCACGTCATTATCATCCACACTAACCTACCTGCGTCCCCACTACAGGTATCATCGTCACTACCTAATCTTAACGTTACCTAAGGTCATCTTCTAGGTCCCTACACATTATCCAAACCCTCCCTCGGCGAGCTTACGCTGCCATAAACCCCATAAGTCTAGTGCTCCTTTGCCCCCGTTGTGAGAGATGGCTGAGTTGCCATCCCACCACATCGGGTATCTCTCACTATAAATTTTGCTCATCCAATTGCAACCAATCAAAAATTTCCAATTACTGCCAATTCTATTCACTTTTCTAAATTTCGGATCAAAACACGATCAGTATCATCATCATCACAGTCCGCTTTATCTGAGCCTCGGTGCGTCGTCACATCATTAAAACTCGGCTTCGCAAAGCCGAGCAATGAATTCGGGTGGTTTGGTCGCCTTGGTTGGATCCGTCCGGCATTCACGACTCTGGGGAGGAGGCATGCTCGGGCTGAGGTTCCACGCATCATCGCGGCTCGGTACCTTGCGGTCCCGGGCCCGATGGCTGAGGGCTCACCCGGTCGGAACCCCGTCCCCGCGAGGGGGCACCGTTCCGCTTCCTCCCACTCGCCCTTGAACCGGGACCGGTCGACTCGCCCGACAAGGCCCGGACTCGACCGTGCGGGGTGGGGCCAAGCCCGAATCGGCAATGACGCTTCGAAGAGAACGATGCAGCTTCGATCCGTGCCGGGCCTGGCATCCAACAAAGCACACCGCGCCCCGAGTGCTCGCATCGGCTAGCCGTCGCTCTAACCGCTAACCGCGTTACCGTCGATGCTTCACCTGCATGCTCACACGCATACGCTACCCCTTTCACCCTCACCGAGCTCGGTGCTCCAACGCCGTCCGTACATTCCACCAACGCACTCCCTGTTACACACCACACCTCTCGCGCACACTCTCTTAACACACCTCGCGCACCGTCTTGCGCACTCTCCCTGGGTACGTACTCCGTACCACTCACCATGGGCGTGCACCCTTGCATCCACCCACTAATGCGCACAGATGGGCTCACCCACACCCGCGCCACAACCAACTCAGGTGTGCTTCCTCGCACACGTTCCACCACCACCTTACTCTCCGTGTCACACTCCGTACACCCCGACGTGCATTCTCGCTCGCACTCGGTTTCACACTCGCGCTCCGATGTGCCCTCTCGCACCTGCACCATCACCAACTCACTCTCCGTGTCACACTCCGTACACCCCGACGTGCATTCTCGCTCGCACTCGGTTTCACACTCGCGCTCCGATGTGCCCTCTCGCACCTGCGCCATCACCAACTCACTCTCCGTGTCACACTCGGTACACCCCGACGTGCATTCTCGCTCGCACTCGGTTTCACACTCGCGCTCCGATGTGCTCCCTCGCGCTCGCGCTACCACCAACTCATTCTCCGTGTCACACTCACCCTCGCACGTACACTCCGTCGTGCATTCCCACTCACACTCGGTTTCACTCCCACACTTTATAACACACCCACTCGCCGACGCACACCTTTTCCTCACACGCGTGCCATTTCCACTCACACGGGACCCTTCACCAACGCCCGGATGCTTCCTCGATCCCAAGCGCGCGAAAATTATTTTGTCGCCAAACATCCTCTTACAAAATCTCCCTGCACAATACACAGCATGACTCACCTGGGGGATCCTTTTCTCCACGCGCACCTGCAAACTTCCATTCGGGTTAAGCACAGCATCGTGATGTGAGCAGGGACTTTGCACATTTTCCATTTCTCCCTGCAATTCCCGGGCTACCTCCGTCGTCTCTTCAATTTTAACTATACCCGCTACTTTTGCTTTTTCGACCGCTGGCTTTATTAAAATTCCCTCTACTTCAGCGGTCGCCGGCTGCCCCATACCCCGGGTCGCGATTTCTACCTCCGTCATTTTACCCACGCTTTTCTCCACTTCGCCCAACCAGCGCTTCTCGCCCCGCTTTACCTCGTCGTGCACCCCTGGGACCCTTTCGCCCAACCTGCGGTCTCTGTCCCTCTCCGCTTCCCTTACCTCATATGCGACTCTGTCCCTCGCCATTTCCTCCCAATCGGCCCTCATTTGATCCCCATGCAGGTTCAGGGACGCCTGCATTTGTGCCATAAATTGCTCCATGAGGGCCTGCATTTGGGCCATCTCTCCCACTTGTGCAGCAGGTGCGGCCGCCGTAGCCATGTGTGAGGCGCCATTTTGCGCGCCTGAAACCTCGTGCGCGAGGGCGCCATTTTGCGTGCCTGAAACCTCCTCATTGTTCTCCTCCCTCTGATCCTGGGTTACTCCTAACCCCTCTTCTAGTTCCCCCACCGGCATCCCATCGCCTTGACCAGCCATGGCGCGACTTTCAAATTGAGGATTTTAAAAACTAAATCTTGGCCGCTCCAAATTTTGACCAAATTTTTTCTAGATGTTTTATAAATTTGGTTCGGGCCTCGTATTTCACTCCCAGACACCAATTGTTACGGACCGCGGATAAGATGTTGGTTTTTGCCGAGCGGAGGCCCCGCGGCCCTAACAGTTACCCCGACTAACCCGATTCCCGAACGTTGGCCGTTTCGCGCCACGGATATTCAATGTGGAAAAGACAAAAGCTACACGGATGTGAAGAAGAAGAAGAAGAAGAAGACGAAAAGGTTGGAAATACTCCTAATTTATTCCTATTATTTACACGCTCAAAAGTAACCAAGGAAGAAGGAAAGATAATAAAATAATTTACAGAAGATATTAGAGACACAGTGCAACGTTAACTTATACAAGCTTAATTAAATACCCAAGGAAAGAACAAACAAAACAAACTCACGTACACAAGAAGGATGGAATCGTTGGAATAAATGCGGGAAGGAGGAATGGGAAGGTTTAGCTGGGGCAGATGGTTCGGCCTTATCCCACACGGGACGTCGGGCTGGACCTCGACGGCCACCGATGCCTCCGCAATCTGGTTCCCGCGGGGTAACGGGTCGACGCTGCCTGGTGGAGTCAACGCTGCTTGTGTAACCCAAAGCTGCTGGTTCTCTGGCTCAACTCTTTCTTGGCACGTCTCTCTGTCCAACCACTCTTTCTCTCTTGGTCCAACCACTCTTTCTCTCTTGGTCCAACTTCTGCGAGCAAGGCGACGAATAGCAGGCTTTGTGCTTCCCTGGATGTTCTCTGGCAGTCCCTTGCGCGCGCGCTTTTTATAGCGCCTCAGGCAATCAAGCCGCCGGCCTTCAGGACACGCCCCTCGGTGGGCTCGCTTCGGCCCTGATTGGTGGGCACAGGCCCTCTGACGCCACCCTTGATGACGATGGGCAGGCACGCCCTTCTTCCCCAAGCTGAGCACATGTTCAATGGCAGCTTTGGGGCGAAATCAGCAACCCACCGCTGTAGCAAATTGAGGCTTGGAGGGGATGTAATTGGCAATTGAGGCTTGGCAATGACGAAAGGGGAATGTGAAAGGAATCTACTCTATTTCACTTGGTGCAATGGAGTGTCATCTTAATGGAAGACAAGGCCTTACCCTAATACACATAATAAAGATATAACTATCAACCAGGGGGAAATCTATGATTGGCTGACGTGATTGTTTATGACCTAATTATGGGACGACCTTTGACCTTTATACATAACTGGGAGTAAGGAGGGTCCAGAATAAAGCAATAATAATAAAAAAACACAATAAAAAAAACACAATCCTCATATCCACAACAATATATATATATATATATATATATATATATATATTGTAACGAATTTGAGAAGTGTAACGGTTTTGAGAAGTGTAACAATTTTGGAGAAAGTGTAACGAATGTGAAAAGTATGGTTTTGTTGTGTGTAACACCCTCGTAATGTAAATAATGGTCGCAGCCGTCCTCCTAGTTAATTCCATGAAACTTACACACAGGCCACGATATATCTTTTTAAATAGTTTATTTCCTTATTCTATGTAGGCTCAATATGTGTTTCCCACTAGATTGACTCTGCATTGCATCAAACGAAATAAAGCGTAGGCCCCTCCGATGATCCATGGCAGCTCAAGTGCCAGGGATTCCCCCACTTGAGCTTTGACAGCAACCGTTATTGCAGTACTGAACTGCTGTGCAACGTGACGGCGCCTTACCTGCAGCTGCTGACCGGTTTTCGCCATTTGCGGCCATTACGAACAAGGGGAGTGGCTAGAGAAGACGGGTCGCCCCCCTCGTCATAGGGGGGAGGAGTAAGTCGGCCCCGCTCATCCAACCCAGAACAAGGGGTTTGGCTAAGAGAGGGCGGAGCGGGAACCCCCGAGAAAGTGCGCAAAGGTTCGGTGAGGAAACCAGTATAAGCCGCCGCGGGACGCACTCCACTCTCTTGCCCCTCTTGCTCTTGCCCCTCCAGCTCTTGCTCTGACCCCGTCCTCTTGCTTCCTGTCCCTCGTTGTTGCTGGGGAGAAGGAAGACGCCTGATCGAGCAGGTGTGTGCGAGCCATCGTGCGACCAGCTGCGCTGCAGCTAAGGGGGCAGCTAAGGGGCCGCAGGCCACGAAAAGGACGCGCCAGGCAGCAATCCACGCTGGACCCTCCATTGCCTCCCAAAAACAACCATCCATCCTCAAGCCATACCTGCCTGCAATATCCCCCGTGTAAGTGTGAACGTCGTCTGTCCTAATCGTTGTCCTGGGGTTAAGTAAATTGACTAGTATAAGCTAACGATGCACTGTGTGACTGCTTCTTCCATCCATTGCTTGTAAATAATTTTGATCGCTCCTTCGTTTTGCTTGTGTGTATAATAAATCCTGTTATTCCTCCGTACTCTGTCTTCTTCTCTCTTCCATCTCTTTCGGTCGCTTTAGAGGTTTCCAAGTTGAATATCTGTGGTGCGATCTGGTCAACGTTGGGGGAGTCGGGCCAATCGGGGATCCTGTAACGGTTGCGGTGGACCATCCGCTCGGCCCAAAGTAACATCTAAACCGCGTCCGTAACAATATATATATATATATATATATATATATATATATATATATATATATATATATATATATATATATATACATATATATATATATATATATATATATATATATATATATATATATATATATACATATATATATATATATACATATATATATATACAGACTTGGCATTTAATATGGAATATTTTTTTTTTCTTGACTTGGGTTTACTTTCTGAACTCGGTATATCAATCTGGTGAGTTTCTTTTACGCTTCGGTGATTTCTTTGTTAAAAGAACCATGTCACTGATTGTCTGTCGCAGCAAGAAGTGATTAACAGGATTATATCACAGGTGGCGTGACAAAATGTACGGACAGGCACATTTGACGATTGGCTTCACAATCGGGTATATAATGGTTGTTTCGTTCTGTATTAGTGGTAAACAACTGCTGCACGTCTACGTCTACAAAAGTTATTGCAAAGGTTATTGCAAAAAAGTCCTTTCAACTACAGACCAATCAGCCTTCTCCCAATTATCAGCAAAGTCATGGAATCCATCATTGCTTTGGATATCAAATCTTTCCTCTTCTCAAATGGCTTGATCTCTGATCATCAATTTGGTTTCAGACCAGGTCCACTCTGGACATGCTGCTTCTGCTGTCTCAACAATGAATAGAGGTCCTCAATGCCAAACAGGAAATTAGAGCTGTCTCCCTTGACATATAACGTGCCTTCGATACGGTCTGGCACCCCGCTCTGCTCACCAAACTCTCCTCCTATGGTATTCATGGAAATCTCCATGCTTGGCTTGCGGACTTCCTCTCTAGTCGTAGTCAACATGTGGCCCTGAATGGGTTTCTCTCATCTCCCCTTCCTGTTGCTGGAGTTCCCCAAGGCAGTGTTCTGGGCCCTGTGCTTTTTCTGGTCTTCATCAATGATCTCTCTGACTCTCTTGAAAATCCTCTCTATCTCTTTGCTGATGACTCCACTCTCTGCCGTTCCATTCCTCAACCCTCAGATCGGCAGTCTGCAGCCTCCTCACTCTCTGCAGACCTGGACAAAATCACAGACTGGTCAAACAAGTGGAACATGTCTTTCAATCCTGACAAATCTCACTCTTACTATGTCTCTCTGAAAAGACCGACTGGACAACCCTCCCATCCACTTTCTGAATAATCTTCTCGAAGAAGTTCTGTCACTCAAGCTTTTGGGTCTCACTATCTGCCATGATCTTTCCTGGGAAAACCACATTTCAAATCTGGCCTCCAAAGCTAGTCGCCGAGTGGGCATCTTCTGTCGTGCGAAGTCCTTCCTTGGCACACCTGAGCTCCTCACCACATACAAGGCTTTCATCCGCAGCTCAATGGAATACTGTTCTCCCCTCTGGGCCGGTGCTCCTGTCTCACACCTAGCTCGGCTTCACGCTGTTGAAACCAAAGCTTTCAGAATCATTGGAATCTCCTGCGATGAAGCTAACTCCGAGGGCCTTTCACTTACTCACCACAGGCAGGTTGGTGAGCTTTCTGTCTTCTACCGACTCCTCTCCGGCCTTGCTCCCCCAGCTCTCTCTGTGCTCTGTCCCCCCAATATTCCTTCAGGTCGCACAAGATCTGCCTGCAACCCTCTTATGGTTAAACTGCCAAAATCAAGACTCTCTGCTCACCTTCACTCATTCATTCCTCTTTTCTCCCACCTCTGGAACAAACTCACTCACTCTCTTCAATGCCACTCCAACCTCCAGGTCTTTAAAACAGCTGTTCACCACCATCTCTTATCTTCCTCCATCCAAAACCTTGATCTTTTCTACCCCCACTAATTTCACCCCAGATTCACTTTTTTGAAATACCAACTTCCTTCTTGGAAGTCCTTGCAGTGTCTTTGTGTTTTATACTTCTCCCACCTCTCCCCCCCCCCCCTTCCCATGCCTCCTCCCCCCCAAGCCCTCCCACAGATCTCACGATGTCCCTGCTCTCAAATGTTGTTTGTTCTCCCTCTCTCCCCATCTTGTCTACCTCTAACCTTATTATATGTTTTGTGTGTCTGTTTGATTTGGGGTTTTTTGTGTGATAAATGTTAGTTCTTTCATGAGCCTCGATCCTGTATACAAAAAAAAAAAAAAAAAAAAACTGTTTGAGTTCACATACTGAAATATGCTCCACCTTCAGTAGTTGCCTCTTTTTCTGGGTGTGTGTCATGTGCTAGAATGTATGATTCTCTTTTAAATGTCTACACATTCAAGAATCAAATTATTTATTAAAGCCCGACTCTGATGGCCTTTAATCTCGTAAATTTAAAATTTGAATAAATTTACAAATTCGAGAAGAAAGTATGGTAAATATGTGGTATACGTTTGTTTTTTTAAACAACATAATTTACCATCGGCACTGGACTCGCTTCGCTGTATCTGGGACTGAACAGCATCAAGGGATGAAGTACAATACGAGTGCTCCAGTCGTGTTCTTTTTGCTGCATTGTTGGACGGTTCGGTTCGTGCACTAAATCTGTCCTGTATCGTTTTGGAAGTCTCCGTGTGCGTAGGCCAGAGCATATCCAGGTGTATTGACCTGAGCATGTGTCTTGCAATTTACTTTGTTAATGTTAGTTAGTGTTCCGTAAGACTGAGTCTGTGAGAGGAATGGACACTTACTTCGCACAAGAAAGAGTTGTCGTTTGGTTTCCGGCCTTGTCGTCGAACCTTTACCTCCCAAATTTTCCTTCGTTCTGGGTTCCGGGGATAACGGTGCATTCATTTCCCGCTGTCTGAACGATTAGAACAACCGTATGCCGAACAGCACGGCGTTTTTTTTTTTTTTTTGACTGATGAAAAACGAAGCGAATGCATGCAATGCGATACGCGTTCTGCGAGTTGCGGATGTCGGGTAACAACATGGCGCCTGTGAGTCACATGACAGCGCTTAACCAATCATAGGGCAGACCAGTTGAACCCGGGTTCACCGAACTCCCTGTCGACGGCTCTGGACGTCACGTGCTGATTATCGGGGCAGGGGTGGTCGTACGAGGAGGTCAAATGGAAATAACATCGATTAACACAATTACAATGTATTAATTCAAGAAAGGATTTTAAAATCGACATTACTATTATTATGATTAAAATAGAATCAGAAAATCCACTTCCGGTGTCGCAAACCATCCCGAAAGCAACTTCCAGAAAATAAATATATAACGATTGCTTTATTTTAAAAATTAATAAACATCGATGATGAAGACTTAAAATCTACAAATTAAACGGAACTCCTCATTATTTGAGGACGAGGATGGCTGACGTCACAAAGCTATCACGTGGTAACGGTGCACGACGGCGACAACAACGACAACAACGACAACAACGACAACAACGACAACAACGACAACAACAATCATAGCGATGCACATCGTCATTGTCGTTGAGCTGGACGTGTTCTCGTGAGATCGCGAATTGTTCGTTGAAATGTTCTCGACACACTCCTCCTCCTCCCCCCTCGTACGATCTTTGCTTCCCAAGATGCGTCATCGTAAGAAGACATCGCAACGGAGGTATCTTGCACGGGTTTTCACAACATTAATGAAGTGAATTTTATCTCCAAGTCGAGTATTGTGTGCTCACCGATGTGCGTACGGCATCACCTCCTCAGAAAAGCGACGTAGTGGAGTTTATTATTTATTAATGACGAGTATAAATAACGTCAAAAATGTCGGGTTGGAACAGTTTTTGACGGTACAGCGGCGTGAGCATGCCGACGCCTGGGCCTAGTCTAGTGTCGGGCGCTCATATCATCTTTATTTATTAGACATCCTACAGACGTAAATGGACACTCGTTTTACTCTGCACACTTTGCACGTCACGGTCAGCGAATGTCACGTCCCTCTGAAGGAGCTGCGCTCCAACGCGTCGAAATAATTTTTTTGTTTGTTTTTTTGTTTTTTTGTATACAAGATCGAGGCTCGTGAAAGAGCGAACATTAATCACACAGAAAGACAAACCGACACATAAAACATATAACATCGGGAGCGGTAGACAAGATGGGGAGAGAGGGGGAAGGACAAAAACACAACATTTGAGAGCAGGGACCGAGAGACATGGAGACATCGAGAGATCTGAGAGAGGGCGAGGGCTTTGGGGGGGGGGGGGCATGGGAAGGGGGCGGTGGGAGAGGTATAAAACATATGGACACTGACGCCAGGACTTCCAGGAAAGAAGTTGGAATTTCAAACAAGGTGGATCTGGGGTGAATTAGCGGGGGTAGAAAAGATCAAGGTTTTGGATGGGGGAAGATAAGAGATGGTGGTGAACAGCTGTTTTAAAGACCTGGAGGGAGGAGTGGGATTGAAGGGAGTGAGGGAGTTTGTTCCAGAGGCGGGAGAAAAGAGGAATGAAAGAGTGAAGGTGAGCAGAGAGCCGAGATTTCGGCAGTTTAACCATCAGAGGGTTGCTGGCAGATCTTGTGCGACCTGTCGGAATATTTGGGGGACAGAGCACAGAGAGAGCTGGGCGTACAAGGCCGGAGAGGAGTCGGTAGAAGACAGAAAGACCACCTACCTGCCTGCGGTGAGTGAGTGAAAGGCCCTCAGAGATAGCTTCATCGCGGGAGATTCCAATAATTCTGAAAGCTTTGGTTTCAACAGCGTGAAGCTGAGCTAGGTGTGAGGCAGGAGCACCGGCCCATAGGGGAGAACAGTATTCCATTGAGCTGTGGATGAAAGCCTTGTATGTGGTGAGGAGCTCAGGTGTGCCGAGGAAGGACTTCGCACGACGGAGGATGCCCAGTCGGCGACTGGCTTTGGAGGCCAGCTTGGAAATGTGGTTTTCCCAAGAAAGATCATGGCAGATAGTGAGACCCAAAAGGTTGAGCGACAGAACTTCTTGGAGAGGATTGTTGAGAAAGTAGATGGGAGGGTTGTCCAGTCGATCTTTTCGGAGAGACATAGTAAGAGTGTGAGATTTGTCAGGATTGAAAGACATGTTCCACTTGTTTGACCAGTCTGTGATTTTGTCCAAGTCTTCAGAGAGTGAGGAGGCTGCAGACTGCCGATCTGAGGGAAGAGGAATGGAGCGGCAGAGAGTTGAGTCATCAGCAAAGAGATAGAGAGGATTTTCAAGAGAGTCAGAGAGATCATTGATGAAGACCAGAAAAAGCACGGGGCCCAGAACACTGCCTTGGGGAACTCAAGCCTGAACAGGAAGAGGAGATGAGGGAAACCCATTCAGGGCCACACGTTGACGACGACTAGAGAGGAAGTCCGCCAGCCATCCGTGGAGATTTCCATGGATACCAAAGGAGGAGAGTTTGGTGAGCAGAGCGGGGTGCCAGACCGTGTCGAAGGCACGTGATATGTCGAGGGAGACAGCTCTAATTTCCTGTTTGACATTGAGGACCTCCATCCATTGTTGAGACAGCAGAAGCAGCGACCAAAGACGGAATTCGTCCGACTTGCTTTATTGAAACAAAACAGCTCAGGTATTCTGACAAGCCCGTTTATCGGGCAGCAATATATATACACATTTATGCCGGGGCGTTTGCCCGGGAAAACCGAGACCGGGCATGCCCGGGTGTCAAGGGCGAGTCCTGGAAAGGTGAGTCTGGACATGCCCGGGCGTCCTGGACGCGGTCTGGCAAGTCGAGGCTGGGCGTGCCCGAGCGCTCTGGGCGAGCCCTGGAAAGGCGAGAGCGGGCATGCCCGGACGCTCTGGGCGAGCCCTGGAAAGGCGAGTCTGGACATGCCCGGGCGTCCTGGACGCGGCCTGGCAAGTCGAGGCTGGGCGTGCCCGGGCGCTCTGGGCGAGCCCTGGAAAGGCGAGAGCGGGCATGTCCGGGAAAGACGATACCCGGCGTGCCCGGGAGGTTCGGGCGTGCCCGGGAACAGCGAGTCCGGGCATGCCCAGGAGAGGCGCGTCTGGGCCCGTCCGGACGAGCCCAGCATGGCGATCGTGCCCTGGCCGCGTCCTGGCAGGTGCAAGGCGATTGTGTACATTCAGCGGGAACCGCTACACCTCCGCCTTTTATTTATTGTTATTTAATAAAAACGCTTCCGTACACCGACCTTGAGGCTCGGTTTGCAAGCCACCGTCTCCAATTCCAATGTAAGAGACATGATTACTCTTATTTTGAGTCTTAACAGTCCTCGGGGTCTTTTGGGACTTTTGGGTAATTTGGGTCTTTGGGGTCCACTGCACCCTCAGGGTCTTTAAGTTTATTTTTGGTGTTTTAGATTGACATCCAACAGACGTAAATGAACACTCGGTTTACTCTGCGCACTTTGCACTTCACATTAAGCGAATTTCATCTCCCTACGCCGTGTATTTATTGTAATTTTAAAACTGCTTCCGTGCACTGACCTTGAGGCTCGGTTTGCAAGCCACCATCTACAATTCCAATGTAAGAGACATGATTACTCTTCTTTTGGGTCTTCAGAGTCCAAAAGGTCTCTTGGGTTCTCTGGTTAATTTGGGTCCTTTGGGTGCTCAAGCTCTTTTGCATCCTTGGGATCTTCAGGTTAATTTGGGTCTTCGGGGTGTTTTCGGTCATTTGGGTCCTCTGCCTCTTTGGGGTCCTCGGTATTTTTGGTCTTTGAGGGTAATTTGGGTCTTTGGGTTCAACTGGGTCCTCAGTGTCTTCAAGAGTCTTTTTGGTGTTTTGGATTGTTTGGTTCTGTGGGGTCATCATGGGTCTTCGGGGTATTTTGGGTTTTCAGGGACTTTTTGGTCTTCTGGGTCTTTTTGATTTTTTGGGGGTCTTTGGGATATTTTAGGTCTCTGGGGTCTTTTGGGTTTTTGGGTCTTTTTGGTCTTCTCGGTCTTTTGGATCTTTGGGGTATTTTTTTAGTTTTCATGGTCTTTTGGGTGTTCTGGGTATTTATGGGTCGTTGGGGTCTTTGGATCTTCAGGGTGTTTGGATCTTCAGGGTCTTTTGGGTCTCCTGGATATTTTAGGGTTTTTTTTTTTTTTGTGTCTTCAGGATATTTTGGATGTTCATGGTCTTTTGGGTATTTAAGGGTCTTTGGGGGTCTTTTGTGTCTTTGTAGTCTTTGTAGTCTTTTGGGTCTTTAATGGTATTTGGTGTATTTTGGGTCTTTCGGGTGTTTTCAGTCTTTTCAGTCTTTTGGGTCTTTTGGTCTTTATCGGTCTTTGGGGAATTTGGGGTCTTCAGTGTCTTTTGGGTTTTTGTGGTCTTTTGGGTATTTAAGAGTCTTCGGGGTCTTTTGGGTGTTTGGGGTCAATTGGGTTTACAATGACTTTTCTGTCTTTTGGGCCTTTGGGGACTTCTGGTTATTCATTGTATTTTGTGTCTTTAACAGTCTACGGGGTATTTGGGGTGTTTAGGGTCTATTTGGTCTTCGGGGTCTTCTGGGTCCTTGAGGTCTTCGGGTCTTTTGGGTATTTCCAAAATGTTGGGTATTTGGGTCTTTTGGGGCTTCAGCATATTTTGGGTGTTTGGGATATTTTAGGTCTCTGGAGTCTTTTGGGTTTTTGGGTATTTTTGGTCTTCTGGGTCTTTAAGGGTCTTTGAGATATTTTGGGTCCTTGAGGTATTTAAGGGTCTTCTGGGTTTTTTGGATCTTTGGGGTATTTTTTTAGTTTTCATGGTCTTTTGGGTCTTCTGGGTATTTAAGGGTCATTGGGGTCTTTGGATCTTCAGGGTCTTTGGATCTTCAGGGTCTTTGGATCTTCAGGGTCTTTGGGTATTTTGGGTGTTAGTGGTCTTTTGGGTCTTTAAGGGTCTTGTGGTATTTTGGGTCTTCTGGATATTTAAGGGTCTTTGGGGTTTTTTGGGTCTCCAGGGTATTTTGGGTGTTCATGGTCTTTTGGGTATTTAAGGTTTTTTGGGGTCTTTCGCGTCTTTGTAGTCTTTGTAGTCTTTTGGGTCTTTAATGGTATTTAGTGTATTTTGGGTCTTTGGGGTCATTTGGGTATTTAAGGGTCTTGGGGTCTTTTCAGTCCTTTGGGTCTTTGGGTCTTTGGGTCTTTTTCGGTCTTTGGGGAATTTGGGGTTTTCAGTGTCTTTTGGGTTTTTGTGGTCTTTTGGGTATTTAAGAGTCTTCGGGGTCTTTTGGTTGTGTCGTGGAAGTGTAGTGAGACTCAAGACTGCAATGATGTCACAGGTTTACAAAAGATCCGGACTTTATTAACTGGTTATTCACTTCATTCCAATACCAAATAGCTACCATTAAACTCAATCGACCAGGTAACTCTATCCTGATAGTCCCTCTTTCGTGGCCGATGTCTTCTCCGCAGCGCCGTATTCGTGGTACGCGTTCATTCCGTCGGGCAGGGCTTCTGAGGATGAGTGCCCTTTGACTCAAAGTCTCTTCTGTTTATATGGGCAAACTTCAGTTAATCCTCTGTGCGCTGAAATCGTAATCCCTTCTCCGCAGCAATGTTACTCAGTCATCCTGCTCGCCTTCCTGGCACCAACTCGCTCCTCCCTGCTGGGAATTTGCTTCATCCTCTTTGCATCCCGATGAAAGACAATAGTACGGGCTTGGGAATGTGTGTTAGCCCGGGGTCGTGCTAAAGCTACACAACAGGACTCCCAGCTTCGACAGGGCGAGATGCATTCCTGACATTCTTATGACCACCTGCTCGTACCTTGGTTCGTTACCAGTTCCAATCAATGAGTTACCAGTTCTAATCAATGAGTTACATTTCCACAGTTGTTTGGGGTCAATTGGGTTTTCAATGACTTTTCTGTCTTTTGGGCCTTTGGGGACTTCTGGGTCTTCATGGTCTTTTGTGTCTTTGACAGTATATGGGGTATTTTGGGTGTTTAGGGTCTATTCTGTTTTCGGGGTCTTCTGGGTCCTTGAGGTCTCAGGGTCTTTTGGGTCTTTCAAAAATTTTGGGTATTTGGGGTCCATTGGGTTTTTGGGGTATTTTGGATTTTCAGAGTCCTTGCGTGGTCTTCTGAGTCATTGGGGCTTTTGGGTCCTTTTTGTCATTTGGGTCCTCGGGGTTGTTTGGGTCTTTTGGATCCTCATGGTCTTTTGGATCCTCTTGGGTCTTTGGGGTCCTTTGGGTCTTTGGGGTATTCGGGGTATTTTGGGTCTTCAGAGTCCTTGGGGTCTTTGAAGTCTTAATTAGCTTTTGTGCCTGTTACAGTCTTCAGGATTTTTGGGGTCTTCTGGGTCCCTCGTGGTATTTTGGGTCCTCAGAGTGTTTTACGTCTTTTTGCCGGTGGACACACAGTCATGTTCAAAGATTGCCCCTTAAACCCCCCTCCCGCCCCCCACTCATATCCCTCCTAAAGCACTACTCAAAGCCTTTAAGACCTAGCCTTATGAAGGGGGACAGACACACAAACACACACACATTGTGTTTTATATGGTGGATCTCTGTGAGGTGGTTTAGGATGAGATACCCTAATTGCGTACGTACTAAATATGTAGATACTTTCCAAACCCTGCAATCCATCGAATAATCCGATTTTTCAATCCCTCATCAGAACCCTCGTAATTCCAATCGGGGAAAGCGAACTCGGTGGTTTATTGATGAGAGTGTCCGCTACATATGGGGGGATGTCGGTGGATCCAAGCCTGGCCGAGTCATTCCATAGACTTTCAAAATTGTTTGTGCTGCTTCCTCTGTTGTCGTTCAGCATTTAAAAGGATGAGAAATACGGGGCCCTTCCGGGGCATTGACAATTGTCGTCCGCCCACAACCCCCTCCCCCTTCGCACGTTTCCACCCCTCCCCGACCTCTCCTCCCCCCGACTCCCCATCCCCCTCATACTTCTTCTCCCCACCCCCCTCCCCTGTACACCTCCTCTCCCCTCCCTCCTCCCTGTACACCCCCTCTCGCACATTCCCACACCCCCTCTCACACATTCCCACACCCCTCTCGCACATTCCTACACCGCTCTTATACATTCCCATACCCCTCTCACACATTTCCACACCTTCCCACACCCCCTCTCGCACATTCCCACACCCCACATCACACATTCCCACACCCCCTCTCGCACATTCCCACACCCCAGCTCACATATTCCCACACCCCCGCTCGCACATTCCCATCCCCCACCCCACCCCCTCTCGTATGGTCCCACCACCCCATCATCAACAACAACAACAACAACAACATGCATTTTAAGGCCATTTTCCCTGCTAGAGCGGGGGTAAGCCTTGCGGTCCCCATGACAATCTTCTCCATCTTGCCCTATTTTCTGCATCTCTCCTTGTTAACCCCCTTGCCCGCATTTCTTCTTCCACCATCTTTGGCCAAGTCTTTCTCGGTCTTCCCCGTCCTCTACTTCCTTCTACATTCATTTCCATCACTCTTCTCAACCAGGCACTTTCATCCTTCCTCAACACATGACCAAACCATCTCAACCTGTTCCTCTTCACAACATCAATCACAGGCTCTATTCCCATCATTTTTCCCAATTCATCATTTGTCTTCCTCTCTCTCAACGATACTCTGCACATCCATCGAAACATTCGCATTTCCACCCTTTCAAACCTTCGTTGCTGCTCTACGTTCATTACCTATGTCTCGCTCCCATAAATCATAACACTTCTCACACATGCAGCATACACCTTTCCCTTCAGCTTCAACGACACTCCCCTCCTCATCAGCACGCCACTCAGTTCCCGAAACTTCTTCGATGCACATCTCACTCGAGCAACCGTTGCCGAGTCTGATCCACCTTCTCTATTCAGCATGTCTCCGAGGTAGCAAAATGTTTTCACACCTTCCAGCTTCACGCCGTCTCCAAGATCGAATTCAACATTTCCTCCATTTGCAGCTCCCTCTGTGCATACCTTACATTTGAATGTAGCTGCCACATTGGTTAATGACCCTCTCAGACCACTACATTTTTGATGAACCCACTCAGCGCACATTGTACATTGAATGGAGTTCACTCCGACACCCTTCCTGCACACAGCACAGGGCCACTTCCCAGTTCTTTCCACCTCACCACATGCTTTACCACTTGCCATCACCTTCGTCTTTCCGATATTCACCTTCAGACCTTTTGTGTCCATACATTCCTTCCACTTGTTCATCTTTTCCTTCAGTCCATCCATACTTTCCGCAATCAACACCAGATCATCTGCATACAACAACTCCCACGGTAAACCCTCCTTTACGTTCTGAGCCAGCACCTCCATCACAGCTACAAATAGTAGTGGACTTAGTACCGACCCCTGATGCACTCCCACCTTCACCTCAAACTCACCACTGTTCCCGTCCTTCATCCTTACAGCTGTGCACGCGCTTTTGTACATTGCCATCACTAATCTGTTCAACCATTCCTCCACTCCTAACTTCCCCATTGCCCATGTCAATACTTTGCGTGGAACCCTTTCGAATGCTTTCTCCAGATCAACAAACCCAAGAAACAACTTCTTCCTCTTCTCCATGTACTTCTCCTACAACTGCCTCACAATAAAAAGCGCGTCTGTCGTTCCTCTTCCTGGCATAAAGCCAAACTGCATTTCGTCGATCTTCACTTTCTTCCTTATCCTCCTCTCCAACACCCTTTCCAATACCTTCATTCCATGCTCCAATAACTTTATCGCTCGGTACGAGCCTCACTCTAGAGGTCACCTTTCCCCTTGTATAGAGGGACGAGGGTACTCAGTTCCCAACCACTGGAATGCAGCCTTCTTTCACCGCCAGATTACAGATCTCTCATTCTCTTCACACCCCAACTTGCTGCTGCCTTCAACATATCTCCCACAACTCCCGTCGGCCCTCCCGCTTTTCTACTCTTCATTGCTTTTATCGCTTCCTCAACTTCCTTCTCAGTTATCTTCTCTGCCGGTCCTAAAACTGGGTTACTCTCCATGTTGCCATCCCATTCATTCTCTGTATTCAACAGCATTTCCATATATCTTTTCCATCTTCCTTTAATTCCATCTGGGTCCACAACGATTTGTCCCACTTCATCCTTCAAGCAACTCACCCCCATCACATTACACCTCTCTTTCGCTATCTGCTTTGCAATCCTGAATACTGCTCTCTGACCCTCTTCTGAATCCAAGCGTTCTCCGAACATTTTCATGCATGCCTTCTGCGCCTTTGCTACCTCTTTCTTTGCAGCCTTCTTGGCTGCCTTATAACTTTCATGCTCTGCTGTTTCTGCTCCCGTACCCTTCACCTTCTGCCACTTCTTGAACTTCTTCCTCTTCTCGTCAATCCTCTTTCCAACTTCATCATCCCACCACCATGTTTCCGAGTGCCTCGGTGGTCCTTTTGTCCATCCACATACCTCACCAACGGCTCCCAACAGACTAGCTTTCATTGACATCCAACTACTTTCAAGCTCAACCACATCATCCTCTACCCTACTCAGCCTCTCTTTTAATGCCTCCCTTACTGTCACCTCTTTCAACCTCCACACCTTCGTTCTCGGTTGGTACTTCACCCACCGAGCTCTCCTCGCACCTTTCACCCTTATGTCGCAGACAACCAAGTGGTGCTGTGAAACAGCCTCCTCCCCCGGGATCACCTTTGTGTCCCGGAGGTGCCCCCTATCTCGCCTACGCACCATCAGGTAGTCAACGGTTGTCGTCGACCCACCTGATGTGTATGTAACAAGCTTATTGTCCTCTTTCTGGAACTGAGTATTACAAATCAACAAATCAGCTCCATCAGCAAATTCCAAAATCCTTTCACCTTCTCTAATTCTCACACCATATCCATAACCCCCATGAACTCCCTCAAAACCATCCATACTCCTTCCCACATGTCCATTTAGGTCTCCTCCTACCACAACAACTTCCTCATCTTTCACGTTTTCCATCAGATTCTCTATCGCACACCAGAACTTGTCCTTCGCTTCATCGCTCCGACCAACCTGCGGAGCATATCCCGAGATGACGTTCACCAAGAGCTTTCAAATCATCATTTTCACCATCATTAACCTATCACTCACTCTCGTCACACTCACCACACTGTCTACAAACTCCTCAGAAAACAGGACACCAACACCATTCACGCTCTCCAGGCACGCTTGCCACACAAACTTGTATTTCTGTCCCTGCCTACCCTTCACCATTCTCACACCACTTCCCTTCCATCTCGTCTCTTGCACACAACATATGTCCACTCTTCTTCTGACCAATACTTCCACCACTTCTCCTGATTGGTGGGTGACAGGGAGCTGTCATTGTCCCTACATTCCATGTCCCAAACCTCAGAAACCGATCTCCACTTTGGGCTGTACCCTGCCCATATGTAGTTGTAATTGTCATGGTTCTCTTTTTGAGGCAATGCTTTCATGGCCGGATGCCCTTCCTTACGCCAACCCTCTTAGTCGTCTCTTACGACACGCAGGGATACGGTGTACCTATTCTAATCCAGGGTACACACTGGGAAACGTTTAAAACATGGAAATTCTGGGGGGGGGGGGGGGGGGAGGGGCATCACGGCTGCGGGGGCCCCGTCAGCACCACGCCACGTTTGCCCGGTCAGCACCAGGGCGGCCTGGTCAGCACTACACCCTTGGAAAGGACTTCGATGCACGTCGGCCCAGAGCCTGGCGCGAAGTCCAAGTCCACCACCCCATCATTTCAGTGAATTCATCAGTTTATTACCCCGTGAGCAAAGTGCAAGGTGGTAAGGTTAAGCAGTTGGTTCACTCTGTGTGTCTATGATCGAGGAGCAAACTTGATTTCAATTTCATTTGAGATTTTGAACACTACAACACAAATCGGAACATGAAACGGCAGATTAGCAGTAGTTACCCTGCGCTCGCGAAGTTACGTACAGTGCATTCAGAAAGTATTCAGACCCCTTCACTTTTTCACATTTTGTTAGGTTGCAGCCTTATGCTAAAATCGTTTAAATTCATTTTTTCCCTCATCAATCTACACTCATTACCCCATAATGACAGAGAAAACAGGAATTTCAGAAAGTTTTGCAAATTTATTAAAAAGAAAAAAACTATAAGAGCACCTCCTCCTTTAGAATATTTTAATGATAATCATGACGTCATCGGTCATGTGTTACAGGCGCCATCTTGGAAAAACCGAAAAACGTTGCACCTCTATCTCCAAAACCGCTCCATGGAAAAAAATTGAAACGTAGCTCATTGTAAATAACTCCATGTGGGGAATAGGTGTTAACGATGATGTCATTGGTGCCATAATTATGATGTCATAATTGGACATGGACAACGCTTAGTCTGATCAGTTTGTAATTTATTGAGCATGATCTATGCAACAATTATTTGGAGAATATACATTGATGATGCCATCGCTCATGTGGTCTGGCAGCCATATTGGATCAAAAAAAAAGAAACGTTCTAAAACAGAAGAGTTCGCTCACACCAAGTTGACTGCGCAGGGTAAGTATTCCATGAATACCATCTAGTTTGACTCTGAAATTGGTACGGAATCTTGTCCCGAGCGCACAGAGGAGTAAGATAATTGTTTTAGTCTGTCTGCGTGTCTGCCAGGAGGATGAAATTGAAAATCATTGCAAACATGAAACTTCTTGTTTTTGTGACGTCATAAAAAAAAAAAACAGGCACCAGGCACAAATAACGAATTCAACGTGTTAAATAAGGTGGTGTAAAAATATCAATGGCGGTAAACTTCTGAAAATATTGTTGCGGATGCGGTTAAAGATGTTATTTTACCGAGCGGTTGGTATTGCCGCGACCGAACAGTTATTCCCCGATTAGAACCCGATTCCACCCAAACGTTGGCCGGATCGCACCGTGGCTGCTCAATGAGGGAAAAGACTAAAACGACGAATGCAAAGAGGAAGACGAAGGCAAAGAAAGGTTTGGAAATACTACTAAATTTATTTACTATTTACACACATAAGCAAAAAGAAAGCGGTCACGTTTATTTACAACACATAAGACGCAGGTGACACAGTGCAAATACTAGCTTACCTACAGTCTTAATTAACCCAGGACAGAACAAACAAAAGACAGACTCACGCGGGGAATGATGACAGGAATGGCAGGAGGTGGATGGCTGGAGGGGGAGGAAGGCACGGAGCTGGCTGGAGCTTTGGTGGAGGTGAACGCTTGGTGGAGCCAACGCGGAGCTTGGTGGAGCCTTGGTGGAGGTGAACGCTTGGTGGAGCCAACGCGGAGCTTGGTGGAGGTGAACGCTTGGTGGAGCCAATGCGGAGCTTGGTGGAGCCTTGGTGGAGGTGAACGCTTGGTGGCGCCAACGCGGAGCTTGGTGGAGCCTTGGTGGAGGTGAACGCTTGGTGGAGCCAACGCGGCTGATGGGGGGTTGGTGTGACGGGTTCTCTCTCCTTCCCTCACAAGCTTCAGGACTCTTTCTCTCTCTTTCTTAGTCCCACCCAGTCCAACAACTTCCTCTCTTGCTTAGTCCAACTCAAGGCCTTTCTGTCTTCCGATCTCCTCCCTCCTCGACTCTCTCTGGGTGCCTCTGCCTCGGGTTATATAAGCCTCACCCTTGACCCTTTTGCGAACCTCCCCAAAACGTTCTCTCTCCGCCCTCTAAAGCCAACCCCTCGTTCTGGGTTGGTCGGCAAGGGCTGGTTCACTCCTCCCCTCTATGACGAGGTGGGGACCCGCCTTTCTTCCCCAACCCTGCCTCGTGGCCAATGGTGGATAAAGAGAAAACCGCCCAAAATGCAGTTGGCAATGCGAATGGCAATTGATGAAAAGGGGGAATGGAAGTTTTGGGAGTGGGAATGAAGGGAATCTATCTCTTTCACTTGGTGCAATGGAGTACTTCTATTAATGGGAGACACAGCCTTACCCTAAAACACAGAATAAGATATAACTATCGAACAGGGGTATTCTATGATTGGCTGACGTGTATGCTTGTGGACTAATTATGGGACGCCCTTTGACCTTTACACAGCTCCGGAGGCAGGAGGCGCAGAATAACAATAATAATTATAATAAAGCACACAATCAAAAAAAAATACAGTCCTCATATCCGCAACAATATTTTTTCTGGAGCCTTCAAAACTTTTTATTTCAAATGAATTAAATACTTGAACACTGTAGAACACAAATCGCCTTTTTGACCGTTTTTTTGACCTTTTTGACCTCCAGTTTTGAAAAACCTCCAGTTCAGCAGTACTTGGACAAAATATTACCCCATCTCGACCAATCAAATTTAATGAGCTCATGCTCTCAGCTTTGGGTAAATCAAGATTTGGACAAAATCCCGGCTCGTAGGAAACATAGATCGTGCTAGGAAAGGCAAAGCAAGATTTGAAAAGACCTTTTTCTCAAGACTGCGGGGAGTAAGGTGTTCTATGAACTCTCTAGTTTACTTATTATCACTTGCCGGCGGGAGGAAGGAGTGTTGCGAGAGTGCAGAGGACGTACAGGAGCATCATCAGGGAATGAGGTGTGTCAGCTGATGGATGAACAAACATTGGGAGCACATTCATTTGTCGACCTGCCCATCTCAACCAAAATCATGGAGTTTTTTTGTTATTTTTTATGCACATTTTCCCGATATTGTTTAATTTTATGTGATGTTTAGTGTCGGGGAATTGTAGTGTCAGTTGTTGAAATGGAGAATGTATATACATCCGGTTTAGCACATTTGCACTCAGTTGTGGATTTAAGGGTTCTGTTCTTTTTCAGGGAACTAAACATGAACAAGTCTACTTGTTCAGATGATGACGGTGTGAACCATTCTTTACCGTCAATTGCAGCGAAGAAACCTAATCTTTGGAAGCGTCTGAAGTAAATCATTTTATTTTCCTCCTCTTCACTTTTTAAACTTGTTTTTGGATATGAACTGAACATCAAAAGAAACTTATCACTTTCATTTTTTGAAATGTGCAGCTTTACAAACACGTTTCTTCAATTGTCATGGCTGATTATGTAACGGAAACTTCACTTCAATCACCTGGTTGATCAACAATGGCATGCTTGAGTGGTTCTGCATAGGGATATTTCCCTTTAATAATGACCCTCATAATGAAATACTTCAGTTCTCATGGTTAGACATTCATTTACTGCTGTCCATAGTCACTCTAGAGCAGGGGTCGGCAACCTTTTTGACATGAAGTGCCAGTTTGAAATGTTCTTGTTAATTAGTGTGCCATATCAACATTAAGTTTAACATTAAGTTTAATTTTGACACCACATCAAAAAAATATTTCCAAGACATGGAATTTTATTCCATCCATATCGGCTACATGCATAGCAACAACATTTTAAAGAAACATTTACCGAACATCTACCGAACCTGAACCGCTTCACTGCAATTCCTGTTGGGAAATGTGAGCGGGAGGCCATACCATCAATCAAACTAAACAAGCAATCTGAGTATTGCGCTGCAATACATGTCCCCTACCGGCATTGGGTAGCACTGTCATAGAAGACAGTATTATGACTCACCGCACTCCAAATTATAGTCTGGAAAACTGTTGGGGAAATTCCCAAAGTTCAAAGTGCCATAACTTTGTCAAAAATGATCGAAACGTCGTGAAGTTCGAACTTGATCTGTAACTTGTCATGACGAAACCATGTACCAAGTTTGAAATCATTAGCATTAAGAGTTTAGAAGAAAAAAAAGTCCGGAAAGCTGTTCTTTGCATGACGGACTGACGGATCGACAGACTGACAGACGGAGGGACGGAGTGCAAACCTATAGTCCCCTACGGTGTATACCGGTAGGGGACTAATAAGACAGGCCGCGTGTTACGAGAAAAACTACTATCCCCATTTTCCTTACTACCACCCCATAAAAAAAACTCAAAATAATGACGAGATCAATATTAAAACGCAGAAGGCAGCCTGAATGATAACAAAGAGTGGAGATGCAACCGCTGACCACCGGATGTTAACAGCACAGCCGCTCTTACAGCACCTCAGGTTGCCGCGAACGGCATATCGGAAGGCACCAATCCTGCATCTCCTGTTTTATATCTGCGATTTTTATACAATTCGGAATAATGATGATTAATAATATTAAAACGAAGAAACCAGTCCGAATAATAATAATGAGTGGAGATGCAGCCTCGGACCATCTGCTGTGAACAACACCACTGTTCTTACAGCACATCCGGTTGCCGCAAATATTGTGTTTGAATGCGCCAGGCCGGCCTTGCTTTCCAATAAAGAACATCTCATGTTGTGCATCTTTGATTATTATTCCAGTAATAGAATTTGGAATTGGAATGGTGACTCTGCTCTGATCCATCTACCTCATCACCCTGCACAATCACACCGGAATACTGTTATAGTGCAACACGCGCAACAGCCAATGGCTGTTCAAGAGGTGATTTGGCATGCAGCGGAGAGGGCACTGCTTTCGCCAGTGTGCCAATGACTACGCTGCCGCGTGCCAATGGTGGCACGCGTGCCTAAGGTTGCCGACCCCTGCTCTAGAGGCTTCTGACAGGGAAGACAACAAGAATATTCAGATGCCATGCCTGACATCTGAACAACGTTTAAGGGCAATTGGGATGCTTGAGGCTGGTGTAAGTCAGCGAACAATTGCCCAATGTCTTGGTTGCTCACAGCCTGCAATTTCCAACCTGGCCAGGCGTTACGGTGAAACTGGAACTGTGAATGATAGTCCACGAAGAGGAAGACCATGGGTAACCACCCCAAACCAAGACCGCTGGATTGTGCTACAGCATCTTCGTGATCGTTTCCGCCCTGCGACGCAAAAAGCTGCAGTGATAAAATGTTTCCACAACAACCGCATCAGTGTATCTACTGTGCGGAGGTGCTTGAGAAGTCGGGGACTGGTGGCAAGACATCCTTGCAGAGGTCCAGTGTTGAACGCCGTGTATCGGTTGAACAGACCAAGATGGTGTCTGCAGCATTGCCACTGGACACAGCAACAGTGGAGTGCAGTCTTGTTCAGTGATGAGTCCAGATTTTGCCTCCATGCTGCTGATGGGTGTCAACGGGTATGGCGTTAAGGTGGGGAAAGGTATGCCTCATGCTGTATTCGCCAGATCAATCGTTGGGAAGGACCCAGTGTGATGGTATGGGCCGGCATTTCCACCAGTTTCAGGAGACCTCTGGTCATCATCGAAGGCAATCTTATTAGTCAGCGTTATGTCAATTAAGTTTTGAGACCTCATCTGCTGCTATTTCTCCAGGCTCATCCTGACATCGCAGTTTTCCAGCAGGACAACGCTCGATCCCATGCTGCTCGCTTGATCACCAACTTCCGCCAGGAACAGGGTGTTGAAGTGATGCCTTGGATGCCTTATTCCCCTGACCTCAATCCCATTGAGCATTTGTGGGATGAGCTTGGTCGACGTCTAGCATCGAGGAGATCAACGGCTGTCAATCGGCAAATGCTCATTCAAGGCTTGCAGGAGGAGTGGGACAGACCTCCCCAGGACTGCATCAAACGCCTGGTACAGAGCATGCGTCAGAGGTGTACAGCCTGCATCACAGCTCGGGGAGGACACGCACGATATTGAGGACTGCTGTCATTCTGTCGTTGACTGTTAGGAGTGTTGTTTCCATTCCTGTGTCATTTTGTTTTGACTGTATTCAGGTGCGTGCCTTTGTGTTTCAGTGCTGTGACTTGTTACACCACCCCTTGTGATGTTCATGCTTTTTGTTTTTTGTGATTGAGGCAACCTCTTGTTTATTGACGTGTTTCGTAAAGATAGCTGAACTTTACCTCTGTGTTCAAATTTTTTTTTATTTTGGCGTTGAGGATTTCAATGAGTGTCCTTCCAAAGATTTGATACGTTTATTTTGATGTTGAGTATATCTGTTGGAACCCATCTGTGGTTCGGTCCCATCGGCCGATGGGTCTGACCCGTTTGCGGATCCGCAGATGGCCGATGGGCGACCCATCTGTGGATGCACGAGAAATGACAATGGGGTCCACCCCCCCCCCCCCCAATTCAATCCTTCGCACCATGCATTCCACTCGTACTACTCAAACAATTATTTTCACAACAAACACAATTCAATTTATACTCACACACACAGCATCATCTCGTTACCTGACTTCCCCTATAGCTCGTGCTTCCCTCGTCGTCCCTTTACACTATGCACACACCCTTTGTTAACAACTAACTAAACTCTCCATGTCCCCTCTACAATTCTTAAATTACTTCGTAATTATTAGTTCTTAGTAATTAGTAATTATTAATTACTTAGTCATTCCCTGCATTCATTCTTGCATTCATTCATTCATTCATGCATTCCTGCATTCATTCTTGCATTCCTGCATTCATTCATGCATTCAATAATATTCATAATCATTGCTGTTCTTCATGTTCTTGCTAACTAGAAATTTATGATTTTAAGCTTGATCAGAGTAAAGTTAGAAAGTGCGGATCCGCAAATGGGTCAGACCCATCGGCTGATGGGACCGATCCACGGATGGGTTCCAACATATCTATTGCAACAAATGTACAAGGAGCTAACATTTAAATAGATATATGTGGGAAAATTACATTCCCAGACCGGGAATCGAACCCAGGTCCTCTGGAAACCCGTACCAGTGCTCTGCCATCTGAGCTATCTGGGTGACCCTGACTGAGCATGCAATTTTCCCACATATGATTGCCACTCTCTTTCCATCAATGTTTCCAGGACACTCGCTGCCAACCATAGGAGCACCAACAGCCTGAACACGAGAGAGACTTCCTTAATGGGGGGGGGGAGACAAATACATGTCCCCTATTATAAACACCTCATATGGAGGGGACAAATCCATGTCCGCTATTATAAACACCATATATGGAGCCGTGTTCAAGCCGTTAGTTCTCCTATGGTTGGCAGCGAGTGTCCCGGAAGCATTGAAGGAAAGAGTGGCAATCATTTGTGGGAAAATTGCATGCTCATTCAGGGTCGCCCAGATAGCTCAGATGACAGAGCACTGATATGGGTTTCCAGACGACCTGGATTCGATTCCCGGTCTGGGAACGTAATTTTCCCACATATATCTATTTAATTATTTCATGGTGTTCATTAAGATAACATTTCAATCTTTTTCAACCTAGGCAACAGTTTACCACACATGATAAGAAGAACAAGTGTTGTGGTGACACTGCACCTGACGTGTAAGTAAGAGAAAATATCCCTTTGGAATGAAATCCAATTTAGCACATTTGTATTCAGTTGTGGATGAAGAGTTCTGTTCTTTTGCAGGGAACCAAAGATGAACAAGTCTTTACCATCCAAGACAAAGAAAATCAGTTGTTGGAAGCGTCTGAAGTAAATAATGTTATTTTCCTCCTCTTGACTTTTTAAACTTGTTTTAGGATGAATCTACCACATCAAATGTAGAAGAAACCGACTTTTCAATCTTTTTCAACCTAGGCAAAAGTTTACCACACATGAGAAGAAGAGAAAGAGTTGTGGTGACATTGCACCTGACGTGTAAGTAAGATGAAATATCCCTTTGGAATGATATCCGATTTAGCACATTTGTACTCAGTTGTGGATGAAGAGTTCTGTTTTTTGCAGGGAACCAAAGATGAACAAGTCTTTACCATCCAAGACAAAGAAAATCAGTTGTTGGAAGCGTCTGAAGTAAATAATGTTATTTTCCTCCTCTTGACTTTTTTAACTTGTTTTTGGATATAGCTACCGCATCAAGTGTAGAAGAAACTGACTTTTCAATCTTTTCAACGTAGGCATAAGTCCTGCAGATGTGATCAGAAGAAGTACAAGAAGCGTTGTGGATTTGTTGTGCATACCATGTGAGTAAGAGAAAATATCCCTTTGGAATGTCATGACATTAAATTCACTACCGATTATAAATGGTATTCCCAAAAGGAAATGAAGCTCACCCTGTCATATCTCGATCACATTTTGCTCCTTAAATATTTCCTGTACTATTGGTTGGAGGTTTGATCCAACCTTTTATCCTTGGTTGGATCCCAGTGTGTACCCTGGATTAGAATAGGTACACCGTATCCCTGCGTGTCGTAAGAGACGACGAAGAGGGTTGGCGTCAGGAAGGGCATCCGGCCATAAAAACATTGCCTCAAAAAGAGAACCATGACAATTACAACTACATGTGGGCAGGGCACAGAAGCACAGATCTCCAGAAGTGGAGATCGGTTTCTGAGGTTTGGGACATGGAATGTAGGGACAATGACAGGGAGATCATGAAAAGTGGTGGAAGTATTGGTCAGAAGAAGAGTGGACATATGTTGTGTGCAAGAGACGAGATGGAAGGGAAGTGGTGTGAGAATGGTGAAGGGTAGGCAGGCACAGAAATACAAGTTTATGTGGCAAGGGTGCCTGGAGGGCATGCATGGTGTTGGTGTCCTGTTTTCTGAGGAGTTTGTAGACAGTGTGGTGAGTGTGACTAGAGTGAGTGATAGGTTGATGATTGTGAAAATGATGATTGGAAAGCTCTTGGTGAATGTCATCTCGGGATATGCTCCGCAGGTTGGTCGAAGCGATGAAGAGAAGGACAAGTTCTGGTGTGCGACAGAGAAGCTGATGGAAAACATGAAAGATGAGGAAGTTGTTGTGGTAGGAGGAGACCTAAATGGACATGTGGGAAGGAGTATGGACGGTTTTGAGGGAGTTCATGGGGGTTACGGATATGGTGTGAGAAATGGAGAAGGTGAAAGGATTTTGGAGTTTGCTGATGGAGCTGATTTGTTGATTTGTAATACTCAGTTCCAGAAAGAGGATAATAAGCTTGTTCCATACACGTCAGGTGGGTCGACGACAACCGTTGACTACCTGATGGTGTGTAGGCGAGATAGGGGGCACCTCCGGGACACAAAGGTGATCCTGGGGGAGGAGGCTGTTTCACAGTTTCTCCCTACCTAACCCTGCTCTCCCTACCTCCCCCTCTCATCCTTCATCTTACCCTACTCCTCCCCTCCCCTGTCCTGTACCCGATGCTCCCTCTCTCTCTTCATTAACGGTATGGACCTCAAACATCCGGGGCCTTCGCTCAAACCTGACTGATCTCTCCATACAGGTTGCTTCTGACAATCCAGACTTGATCTGCTTAACAGAGACTTTCCTCCTTCAAGATGTCTCTGATTCCTTAATATCTCTTCCTGGTTACTCCCTCCTCCGGTATGATAGACCTGAGCCTCGGCCTGGTGGTGGGGTGGCTATCTTTATCAAAAACTCTCTTCCTCACTCTCCTTGCACTGCCCTCTCTCCTCCTCACCCCCAGGAGTACCTCTGGCTACGGCTTCCTCTCCGCTCCCACCTTTTGTTCATATGTGTTCTGTACCGTCCCCCAAACAGTGATGACTCCATCTACATTTCACTGTCTGACAACATGGACCAACTTCTATCCACTCATCCCAACTCTCTCTTCCTCATATGTGGTGACTTCAATTGTCATCATGCCACCTGGTTGGGTGTGGGTTCCTCTCTCACCAGTCATGGCACCTCAGCAAAGGACTTCTGTGACTCACTGGGATTGACACAATCTGTCAATTTCCCGACCCGGATCTCAGCCAATGGAGTATCTTCACTTCTAGACTTGGTTATGACTAACTTCCCTGCTAATGTCTGCTGCTCTTCTTCTGCTCCAATCGGTTCTTCTTATCATGTGCTTGTCAAAGTGGACATCTCTCTGGCCATTCTCAGAGAGCCTCCTCAGCGTCGACGAGTCTGGCATTTCACTCAGGCCGACTGGGACGGTCTTCAAGCAGCCATCAATCGTCTGGATTGGTCTCCCATCTCCACTGCCTCTGACATCAATTCTTCCTGGGAATTCTTCCAAAGCAAACTGATCTCTCTCATGCACAGATTTATCCCATCTCGCCTTCAGTTGTCTTACCCTTCCTCCCGTCCATGGTACACTGAATCTTGTGGTGAGGCAGTTGCCCTGAAACAACTTGCCTTTGCCTCTTGGAAGGCTAATCCAACTGAAGGAAATCTCAGTTCCTTCCACCAAGCTCGGAACAAGTGTGTGTCTACCCTCAGGAGTGCCAGGAAGCACTATCTCTCCTCACTCAAGAATGAACTCTCAAACCTGTCTCCTTCCTCCAAATCCTGGTGGCATCTGGTCAAATCCGTTTCTGGTGTTTGTTCCCCCTCCATCCCCTCCCTTACCTCAAATGGCCACACAGTTGACATCGCACGTGGCAAAGCCGAATGCCTCAACTCTGTGTTTGCCTCAAAATCCTTAGTCCCAAACCCATCTCTCTCTGTTCCCACCTTTCCCAGTCGAACCAAACTGCTCCTGGACTCTGTGACCTTCTCTCCTGACAAGGTGGAGGAGTTTTTCTCAAACCTCGACTCTGATTCTGCAACTGGACCAGATGGCATCAGCCCCACGGGTCCTAAAATCCTGCTCTGCCGCTCTATCTCACCCTCTCTCTGTTCTTTTCACCCTATCTTTTGCTCAAGGTCATCTGCCAGCATCCTGGAAATCAGCAAACATTACCGCTTTACACAAAAAAGGTGCAAAAACAGATCCTTGCAACTACAGACCAATCAGCCTGCTCCCAATTATCAGCAAAGTCATGGAATCCATCATTGCTTCGGATATGAAATCTTTCCTCTTCTCCAATGGCTTGATCTCTGACCATCAATTTGGTTTCAGACCAGGTCACTCTACTCTGGACATGCTGCTTCTGCTGTCTCAACAATGGATGGAGGTCCTCAATGCCAAACAGGAAATCAGAGCTGTCTCCCTTGACATATCATGGGCCTTTGATACGGTCTGGCACCCAGCTCTGCTCACCAAACTCTCCTCCTATGGTATCCATGGAAATCTCCATGCATGGCTTGCGGACTTCCTCTCTGGTCGTAGTCAACATGTGGCCCTGAATGGATTTCTCTCATCTCCCCTTCCTGTTCAGGCTGGAGTTCCCCAAGGAAGTGTGCTGGGCCCTGTGCTTTTTCTGGTCTTTATCAATGATCTCTCCGACTCTCTGGAAAATCCTCTCTATCTCTTTGCTGATGACTCCACTCTCTGCCGCTCCATTCCTCTTCCCTCAGATCGGCAGTCTGCAGCCTCCTCACTCTCTGAAGACCTGGACAAAATCACAGACTGGTCAAACAAGTGGAACATGTCTTTCAATCCTGACAAATCTCACTCTCTTACTATGTCTCTCCGAAAAGATCGACTGGACAACCCTCCCATCTACTTTCTCAACAATCCTCTCCAAGAAGTTCTGTCGCTCAAGATTTTGGGTCTCACTATCTGCCATGATCTTTCATGGGAAAACCACATTTCCACGCTGGCCTCCAAAGCCAGTCGCCGACTGGGCATCCTCCGTCGTGCGAAGTCCTTCCTCGGCACACCTGAGCTCCTCACCACATACAAGGCTTTCATCCGCAGCTCAATGGAATACTGTTCTCCCCTCTGGGCTGGTGCTCCTGCCTCCCACCTGGCTCGGCTTCACGCTGTTGAATCCAAAGCTTTCAAAATCATTGGAATCTCCCGCGATGAAGCTATCTCTGAGGGCCTTTCACTCACTCACCGCAGGCAGGTAGGGGGTCTTTCTGTCTTCTACCGACTCCTCTCCGGCCTTGCTCCCCCAGCTCTCTCTGTGCTCTGTCCCCCAAATATTCCTACAGGTCGCACAAGATCTGCCAGCAACCCTCTGATGGTTAAACTGCCGAAATCTCGGCTCTCTGCTCACCTTCACTCTTTCATTCCTCTTTTCTCCCGCCTCTGGAACAAACTCCCACACTCCCTTCAATCCCTCTCCTCCCTCCAGATCTTTAAAACAGCTGTTCACCACCATCTCTTATCTTCCCCCATCCAAAACCTTGATCTTTTCTACCCCCACTAATTCACCCCAGATCCACCTTGTTTGAAATTCCAACTTCTTTCCTGGAAATCCTGGCAGTGTCCATATGTTTATACCTCTCCCACCCCCCCCCCTTCACATGCCTCCCCCCCAAAGCCCTCTCCCTCCCACAGATCTCTCGATGTCTCCATGTCTCTCGGTCCCTGCTCTCAAATGTTGTGTTTGTGTCCTTCACCCTCTCTCCCCATCTTGTCTACCGCTCCCGATGTTATTTGTTTTTGTGTCTGTTTGTCTTACTGTGTGATTCATGTTCGCTCTTTCACGAGCCTCGATCTTGTATACAAACAAAAAAAAATAAAAATAAACAGCACCACTTGGTTGTGTGTGACATAAGGGTGAAAGGTGCGAAGAGAGCTCGGCGGGTGAAGTACCAACCGAGAATGAAGGTGTGGAGGTTGAAAGAGGTGACAGTAAGGGAGGGATTAAAAGAGAGGCTGAGTCGGGTCAAGGATGATGTGGTTGAGCTTGAAAGTGGTTGGATGTCAATGAAAGCTAGTGTGTTGGGAGCCGTTGGTGAGGTATGTGGATGGACAAAAGGACCACCGAGGCACTCGGAAACATGGTGGTGAGATGATGAAGTTGGAAAGAGGATTGACGAGAAGAGGAAGAAGTTCAAGGAGTGGCAGAAGGCGAAGGGTACGGGAGCAGAAACAGCAGAGCATGAAAGTTATAAGGCAGCCAGGAAGGCTGCAAAGAAAGAGGTAGCAAAGGCGCAGGAGGCATGTAGGAAAATGTTCGGAGAACGCTTGGATTCGGAAGAGGGTCAGAACGCAGTATTCAGGATTGCAAAGCAGATAGCGAAAGAGAGGTGTGATGTGATGGGGGTGAGTTGCTTGAAGGATGAAGTGGGACAAATCGTTGTCGACCCAGATGGAATTAAAGGAAGATGGAAAAGATATATGGAAATGCTGTTGAATACAGAGAATGAATGGAATGGCAACATAGAGAGTAACCCAGTTTTAGGACCAGCAGAGAAGATAACAGAAGGAAGTTGAGGAAGCGATAAAAGCAATACAACAACACAACATGCATTTTAAAATGGCGATAAAAGCAATGAAGGGTAGAAAAGCGGGAGGCCCGACGGGAGTTGTGGGAGATATGTTGAAGGCAGCAGGAAGTTGGGGTGTGAAGAGAATGACAGATCTGTAATCTGGTGGTGAAAGAAGGCCGCATTCCAGTGGATTGGGAACTGAGTACCCTCGTCCCTCTATACAAGGGGAAAGGTGACCCTCTGGAGTGTGGCTCGTACCGAGCGATAACGTTATTGGAGCATGGAATGAAGGTATTGGAAAGGGTGTTGGAGAGGAGGATAAGGAAGAAAGTGAAGATCGACGAAATGCAGTTTGGATTTATGCCAGGAAGAGGAATGACAGACGCGCTTTTCATTGTGAGGCAGTTGCAGGAGAAGTACATGGAGAAGAGGAAGAAGTTGTTTCTTGGGTTTGTTGATCTGGAGAAAGCATTCGATAGGGTTCCATGCAAAGTATTGAGATGGGCATTGAGGAAGTTAGGAGTGGAGGAATGGTTGATCAGAGTAGTGATGGCAATGTACAAAAGAGCGCGCACAGCTGTAAGGACGAAGGACGGGAACAGTGGTGAGTTTGAGGTGAAGGTGGGAGTGCACCAGGGGTCGGTACTATGTCCACTACTATTTGTAGCTGTGATGGAGGTGCTGGCTCAGAACGTAAAGGAGGGTTTACCATGGGAGTTGTTGTATGCAGATGATCTGGTGTTGATTGCGGAAAGTGTGGATGGACTGAAGGAAAAGATGAACAAGTGGAAGGAATGCATGGAGACAAAAGGTCTGAAGGTGAATAAAGGAAAGATGAAGGTGATGGCAAGTGCTAAAGCATGTGGTGAGGTGGAAAGAACTGGGAAGTGGCCCTGTGCTGTGTGTAGGAAGGGTGTCGGAGTGAACACCATTCAATGTACAATGTGCGCTGAGTGGGTTCATCAAAAATGTAGTGGGCTGAGAGGGTCATTAACCAGTGTGGCAGCTACATTCAAATGTAAGGTGTGCACAGAGGGAGCTGCAGATGGAGGAAATGTTGTTGGATCTTGGAGACGGCGTGAAGCTGGAAGGTGTGAAAACATTTTGCTACCTCGGAGACATGCTGAATGGAGAAGGTGGATCAGACTCGGCAACGGTTGCTAGAGTGAGATGTGCATGGAAGAAGTTTCGGGAACTGAGTGGCGTGCTGATGATGAGGGGAGTGTCGTTGAAGCTGAAGGGAAAGGTGTATGCTGCATGTGTGAGAAGTATTATGATTTATGGGAGCGAGACTTGGGTAATGAACGTAGAGCAGCAACGAAGGTTGGAAAGGGTGGAAATGTGAATGGTTCGACGGATGTGCGGAGTATTGTTGAGAGAGAGGAAGACAAATGATGAATTGCGAAAGATGATGGGAATAGAGCCTGTGATTGATGCTGTGAAGAGGAACAGGTTGAGATGGTTTGGTCATGTGTTGAGGAAGGATGAAAGTGACTGGTTGAGAAGAGTGATGGAAATGAATGTAGAAGGAAGTAGAGGACGGGGAAGACCGAGAGAGACTTGGCTAAAGATGGTGGAAGAAGAAATGCGGGCAAGGGGGTTAACAAGGAGAGATGCAGAAAATAGGGTAAAATGGAGAAGATTGTCATGGGGACCGCAAGGCTAACTCCCGCTCTAGGAGGGAAAATGGCCTTTAAAATGCATGTTGTTGTGTTGTTGTATTGGTTGGAGATTTCTGGGCTGAGGGATTGCTTTGAGGTGCTTACCCTGAGTAGTTTAGCATGGGTTGGAATCTTGCCAGATATAAACGGCCATCCTGGTTTTTTGCATGAACGGCGAGGCATCGATGTGTGTATCGTCCCAGTAAAGGACGTGAAGTTAGAGGACCATCTGCCAGTGCTGGGCGTGTTGGTGGATGTTAGATGCCATTACGTCTCTTGCACAGAGTTGGCAAGTTATTGCCGGTACCCTGAGCAAATTACTAATTCTTGCCAGTCAACAAAAGGATTGGTCAACCACTTTGTGAAAGACACTGGGCCACAACTGTTCCCACTGCCAGACCCCAATATATGGCAGAGGTTGCTGAAGAAGAAGATGATGTTTAAAGTTGTAAGAATGTCCATCGAGAAGTGCAAATGACAAGCGTCAGGAGATACCTGATCTGAGGAGAGGGATGCAATACATGGAATACCACTTCAACCAGACATATTAAAATATAATCTTCGTTTGCATATATTTGATCCATAACAAACGACGCAACAACAGCTTTGTGCAATATTACGTATATCAGAATAATACCACCAATACTGTCAACCAATACAAGGAACTTTGAGGAGGCCATTTCTCCCATAATGCCTGCTCTCAATAAACACCACATTAATTAAATTAATCATTTCATGTACAGTCACGTGAAAATGTAAGTACACCCTATGTAAAGTTTTGACTTTTTCAACATATTTCAACATACAGCAATTTGATCTTCATTTCAACAATATTGATAGGTAAAGGTGATATAATATAACAAATATCATGAAACATTTACATTTTGTAGTCCATTGTATAATTTAAACAAACATAAATGCAAATTTCGTATGTGGAAAAAGTAAGTCCACCCTTGGCTCCAATAGGTGGTATTGCCCCCTTTGGCAGAAACAACTTCAAGTAGGCATTTCTTATAACTGTCTACCAGTCTCTGACATCGACTGGGAGAAAATTTTGCCCACTCCTCCATGCAGAATTCTTTCAGCTGTGCGATGTTTGAGGGGTTTCCTGCATGCACAGCTCGTTTCAAATCCCCCCACAACATCTCGATGGGATTTAGATCTGGGCTTTGACTTGGCCATTCCAGAACCCTCCATTTCTTTCTTTTCAGCCATTCCTTGGTGGATTTATTGGTATGTTTAGGGTCGTTGTCCTGTTGCAAGGTCCACCTTCGGTTGAGCTTCAACTTTCCGACAGATGGCCTCACATTATCCTCAAGCACCCTCTGGTACAATGAAGAATTCATAGTGGATTCTATGATGGTGAGCTGCCTAGGCCCTGATGCAGCAAAGCTGCCCCAAACCATAAGTTTTCCACCACCATGCTTTACAGTTGGTATCAGGTTATTGTGGTCAAATGTTGTCTTTGGTTTTCGCCAAACATGTCTTCTGGTACTGTGGCCAAGTAGCTCTACCTTTGACTCATCTGTCCAGAGCACATTGTGCCAGAAGTGCTGGTCTTTATCTAGGTGTTCATTGGCAAACTTTAGTCTTGCCCTGATGTTCTTTCTGGACAGCAAAGGTTTCCTCCTGGCACACCTCCCATGTCGATCAAATTTGTGCAGCCACTTTCTAAGGGTAGACTCATGCACTTTGACATCAACAGTG
This sequence comes from Myxine glutinosa, assembly GCF_964187855.1. Classification (NCBI taxonomy): domain Eukaryota; kingdom Metazoa; phylum Chordata; class Myxini; order Myxiniformes; family Myxinidae; genus Myxine; species Myxine glutinosa. The sequence goes on along the minus strand of NW_027616641.1, from coordinate 95,369 downwards.
GCAAGAGCTATCTGTAGGTCCCGTAATGACATTCTGGTGTTCTTCGAGCCTTCTTTCAGCATCTTGCGGTCTGCTCTCGGGCTGAACTTGCTGGAGCGGCCTGGCCTGAACAAGTTGGCAGTTGTTTGGAATCTTCTCCACTTGTAGATGATCTTCCGGACAGTCGAATGATTGATTTCAAATTGTTTGGAGATCTTTGTAAATCCCTTCCCAGACTCGTAGGCATCCATAACCTTCTTTCTAAAGGCCTCAGAGAGCTCTTTTGATCAAGGCATGGTGACGCCGCACACTTCAACAACAAAGAGCAAACCAAACTAAATGTCTGAGGTTTAAATAAGACAGGTTCCTCCAAGATCCTCTCTAACGATGTTCTAATCATTTGCACCTGAGCTGGTGCACCTGATTCTAATTTTAGGTATTTGAATGAATGAATGGATGAATGATCGTTTTAAGGCCATTTTCCCCGCTAGAGTGGGGGTTAGCCTTGCGGGCCCCATGACAATCATGGTTCCCTGTTTGAGGCAATGTTTTTATGGCCGGATGCCCTTCCTGACGCCAACCCTTAGTCGCCTCTTACGATGTGCAGGGATATGGTGTACCTATTCTAAACCGGGGTACACACCGGGATCATTCATCCCAGCAAGCTGGTACTCAATTTGCCGACCTCGGAAGGATGACAGGCTGAGTCAACCCCCCTGGCGTTAATTCAGCGATCGACCAGGATTCGAACCCAGGATCCTAGGATCCCAAGCCGGCACCCTAACCGCTAAGCCAACACCAGGGTTAAAATATTTGAAGTAGTGATAAATGTAAGGGTGTACTTACTTTTTCCACATGCTAAATTTGCATTTATGTTTATTTAAATTATACAATGGACTACAAAATGTAAATGTTTCATGATATTTGTTATATTATATCACCTTTATCTTTCAATATTGTTGAAATGAATATCAAATAGCTGTATGTTGAAATATGTTGAAAAAGTCAAAACTTTACATGGGGTGTACTTACTTTTTCATGTGACTGTACTTATCACGGAGAAGGTGTTGGGTGTTGAGGTAGTGTTGGGGTGGTGTTGGAGTGTATGGAGATGAGAATATTGTGGAGGAGGGGCAGAAACATCACCAATGGATGAACAAACATCTGTTATGGGTACATCTCCTGGTATGGGGTGGCTTCTCTCATAAGGCTTCCTGACGTAAGACCCTGAAGCCGACAAGTCATGGACAACCCCGCCATCTAAGGTGATTAAAATCTGGCAGAGTCCCTGCGGCTAACTTTCACTTTACTTTCTCGGTGACTAATTAGTTACGTCAGATAGTGACTATGCTCTCGGTTCCCACCTTTATCTTTTTATTGCATATGGCTGAGCGAAACTGTAGGTGGGATTCCGGCTGGACTAGCATAGTGAATCAGTGGGGCACAACCTCCCTTCCATTTATTGTATGCTACGTCTAACCAATGAAGGAAAGAGAGAATCGAGCAGGTTTGGAAACAAGAAATCTTGCATTAAACAGGCATGTATTTACAAGAGAATGCAGTGTGACATAAGAAACAATCCTATCCTTAGCATTCAATGAAACCCCTTGTACAACCGGCTTTAAATAAAATACAGGTAGGCGCCACGTTAATCCGGGGGAATTATATATAAAAGGGGACATAAAGGAAGCAGTTGGTGCATGTTGGTGACTCGTTCCTCACCTTCATGTAAACAGGCTTGGCCCCGGAGGGCTCAATGAGGTGTCGATGCAGGTGGATGCATGGTGCAAGTGAGACGTGTGCTGTCGTGGAGTGTATTGTGTGGTGCTTAGCTCTGAAAATAAATGTTGGAGTTCTTGTGTCGTTCATTTAACGTTTGCTGTTGCTGTTTTTGTTGAGTACATGCATTCCCAGGAAATTGTGCACAGGGATATAAAGGTAACCAACTACACCGGTGCAGACCGTGATACTGTTACGTGTTCCTCCCCGACCTCCTGGTCTCGGTATACCTCTGAACCCCGAGAGGAGCCACGGCAGAAAAATATGTTATTCCGTGTCAAAATCAATATTGAAACCACACCAATGGTTATCAACAAACAAATGATATATTAAAAATCACACAGGAATAACGATACAACAATGATAGCAATCAACAATACAATCAATATATCTTGAGATGGTACCATCTGCTAAAGTAACATAACTCACTGCGCTCCCAGTGAATGGAAACGAACACCCCTCAATGTCTCTAGAACTCAAAGGTGATCCCGGCGATGAGGCGAAGAGGCGATGAGGCGAGTAATGAGGTATAGGCAGAGCAAACCCACAGCAAACTGGTGGCGAAAAGGGAAATCCCAAAGGTGCGAACCAGACATTCACAGTTCAATCAGCGAACCGCAGCTTAATCTTCGAACGCTGCTTTGTGCACACACATCCCTGGCAGACGACCGGAGGGTGAGAAAAGTTGACGCATAGCAAACCTTTTTCAGTGAACCACGCGCGAGGTTCAAAATGGCCGACGGCTCTTAGGTGAGTCGAAGTGACCTGGCGGGGGATTCTTCAAAACCTCAACGCCTATACCTGACTACGCAGGTTTCTCAATCCTACACCGATAACACCAATCGCAGGAAATTCCTTTCAAGGACTCAAAGTTCACTCGCGACGTTCGCTCGACCACGCTCGCTACGGAGCTTCGAGACACGCGTCTTCTCCGACTTTTCTCCTCACGCCCTGCCCTCTTCCTCTTCTCTCTCGTCGTCTTCCGGTTCTCGATCCGGTTTCCTGTTTCATTTAAAATATTAACCCTTGGCCTTTTAACAACAATAACCTTACCTTTTAACAACAATAACCACCATTTCCTTCAAACCCCAATCATAATAATACATAACCAGAAATGTTTCAAATGGATGAAAACCACCATCGGAAGTGACGAATCCGAAACACTTCCCCCCCCCCTCAAGAAAGTTTGAACACAGCGAAAACATTCTTTGCAGGCACACCCTTTAAACAAACAACAGTAAACTCACCACCAAATTATCAATTCCCGTGAGCAACAATTATCAATCTCCCAAAAATAAAGCGACAAAATTTCACACAACCCCCAGAGATTTCCAAAGTTAATTCACTCTGGACAAAGCATCAGCAACGACAGTGTCCCTGCCCTTAACACGTTCAATTTCCCAGTGGGACTCCCGCAAAGCCAAACTCCATCTCATCACCCTCTGATTTTACTTTTCGTTTCTTTTGAATGAAGGTTAAGGGGTTGTGATCAAAAACCCAAAGGCCAGCAAATCTATAGCACTTTTCCCGGGAGGCCGAGCCGAAAGCCAGGTTCCATGTTGGTTGGGTGGTGAGGCCTGGAAGTATTCACGACATGGACGCCTTTAGGAACGTGGAGTTCACGGTTAGTCAGTGCAGGAAAGTTCACTACATGGGTGCCTTTAGGAACGTGGAGTTCACGGTTAATCGGTGTAGGAAAGCTCACTACATGGACACCTTTAGGAACGTGGCGTTCACGGTTAATCCGTGTCGGAATTTTTGCTCGGCTGCTCCGCAGCATTCAGTGATTCAACTCTTTCTAACTTTTGTAATAATCACGGTTGGACCGCTTGCCACTGTAGTCACGTGAATAGCGGTCTCCTTCTCGGCCACTACCCTGATAATCATTCCTTCGGGAGCTGCCGTAACTCCGGGAGCCTCCATAGTAATATCGACTGCGGCCACCACCAAAACTACCGCCACGTTTTCCTCTTCTGTAGCCCCCTCGACGCCTACGGCCTGCCTTCTCTACGGCTATGGTCCGACCATCCAAATCCTTGCCATTCCAATCCTTCTCTGCCTCTTTGGCGTCCTTTGTGTTTTCAAATGTGACAAAGCCAAACCCTCTTGACTTTTGCGTTTCCCTGTCCTTTACCAGCCACACTTACAAAAGCGGTCCATATTTGCTGAAGGCAGAGGTCAGAACGTCTTCCTTTGTTTTGAAGTTCAGTCCACCTACAAATAGCTTGCCAAATTTGCCGCCATCTCTGACTGGTGTGGTGTTATTTTCCCTACTGGGCTTTTTAACAACCATCGGGTCACCACAAACTTGACCACCGGCCAAATCATTCCCGATAACAAAAGATACTCCCTCTACAGGAAGAGTGGCTTGTAAACCTACGGTGACCGGTCCTGACACCAAATCAGACTCCAAATGGATGACATGAAGTGGAGCTCTAACACAGTCACCAATCCCCTGTAAACGAACACTATCACCAGATGCCGTCTCCTCTGACAATGGCAAAATGCCTTCAAGCATTAAAGATTGATGTGCTCCTGTGTCCCTCAATACCCTAGCAGGTCTCTTAGTGGGGCAGATATGTAACAAAAATTGCACGAGATGTTCACATCCGGCAGAAAGTTTGAAATTTTGCATACAGGGGTATTTTGACATGCTGAGTTCAAAAATTGGCGGATCCAAGAGGTCTGACCAATGGACAGGCCGCCATCTTGAATTCCAATATGGCTGCCAAGACGAAATGTTGATAATCCCTATCTTGGGTTCTAAATGACCTGTGGTGCTCAAATTTTGTACACAAGGGTATGTTGACATGCTGAGTTCAATAAGGCAATAATTTGAAATGTCTGACAAATGGTATGGCCGCCATTTTGAATTCCAATATGGCCGCCAAGACGAAATGTTGAAAATCCCGGGTTCTTTGCAAAAGCAATACCAATTCAATGGATCCCTAGTTGACAAATCATATAACAAGTCAAAGAGCTCATTTCAAAGTATATTTCGTACCAGTTGGCAGCCGTAACATGCTGCAAGCTTTTTTCCATCCGTTTTACTTCTCCTACTGCTCATCTCGGAAGCATTGTCCAGAGCAGAAACATAGTTCTGTGCATGGTAGATTAGCAGCAGAACATTTGCAATTTCCAGCACACCGTTTTTTACACTTGCACTTGATCAGCTCTCGGCACCCTTTTGACGCCTCTGGCTTTACTGTCCAAAATGGATGCCAGACATCATCTGCATTTTTAGCCCATCCCCAATCTGCAGGTGAAGGCAGCTCTGGGTTAGCAATTTGGGACTGTCCCCAGATATGACCGGCCTGAAAGACTGCCCTCTTCACATGTTGACGCAGTGCCTCTTTTGTCGGTGGAATATTTTCCGATTGCCGATTTCCCTGAGCAAACAGCTGCTTGCGTGCTTTGTTCACTTTCTTCAGAGGGGAAGTTCTACTGTACAGAACAACGAAGAACCTCTCTATGTTGTCCATGTCATCATCTGTTACTTCCGCTGGTGCATGTGAGAGATGATTGAAGACCTCCCCCAAGTTTGGCATGGAATTCCATATGCTCCACACAGTCTTTTTGCCAATCCCACATATGGCAGAAACAGTATCGCATCCGGAAACAGTATGCAGGAATAGAAGCCCCCATGAGCGTTCAGGGCCAATGCGAGTCGCAATAGTGTGAGCAGCAATGTGCCTGAAATAGTTTCCATGTCCAAATGCCAACCACATTGCACAACCGTCCATAATGCTTGCCATTGCGATAGCCAACACAACCACATCCGTGTCTGTTGCATGAATGACGATACTTCTGTACCCCTGCTGATATGCATGCCAAGCATGTAGCATCATTCGTGAATCAGCCTCTTCATGCGTACATGGTTGAATTTGAAAAACATCAGAAGGGGGCTTTGATTTAACCTCTTCTTCTAAGGTTGTAAGAAGTGTTTTTCCCTCTGGAATAGGCATCGTTTGCAGGGAATCAGCAAGGAAACTGAATAATGTCTTTTTGTTGGAATCTACACGAAGGAAGCTGCTCCAGTTTCTAGGCACGGATGTCTGTTCAGTCACATGGAGTGGTATGCCAGTGCCACGACCAAGCCTGGTGCCTTCTTTGAGACTGTCCGTTCTGTAGGTGTCCCACACCACATCAACACGCATCACAGTCCCCTCATTTAACTTTCGGGCAATGTACGGAAGGACCTGTTTCTGTGCATAGTCACCAAATGTCCTGATCACACTGTTGCACTTCCTAGGCTCCAAATGATGGACTAAGGCAGCCCCATCGAAAATACGAACTTCTCCTTTGGGCGCATCATGAGGACGTTGTGCTAAAGCTTCCAAACAGGGCAAAAGATCAGCCTTGCCGGTTGGTGGCCGCATTGTATTGATACCTTCAGCCAATGCAGGTGGCCACCCATGACACTCATATTCATAAAATGTGTTAAGATCACCATCTCTAGTTTGGCAAGAAATGTACATTCGTGAGAAGAGCTCCACATTACTTTTCATACGTGTAATCTTCGCCTCAGACTTTCCAGGTGTTTTCTTGGGCTTCGATTTCAACAGTGGCAGATTGTTCTTTGAAATGCTATCATAGAAATTGTCAGAAGGATCCTTGATTCGCTGCCCCACAAATCCGTCAAATTGTGTTTTGCCAGTGTTCTCCATGGATCGCACTGCGGCTATCACTTCATCAGGCATGATGACCTTTGTGTCAAGCACATACAAGTCATTACTGTCTTCTGCAAACGGGTTTCCAAGTTTTTCAAAGGAACTGATTGCATTATTGAGATCTGATGCAAAGGATTTCTGGACACTAGGCAATTGTTCGTGGTGGCGGACATCAGTTTGCCTCTGTCTTTGAAACTGGTCCTCAAACTCATTCAGGATTCTGGCTATTTCTGCACCAGCTACCATCCACCGGCGAAGAGCCCCTTCATTCTCAGTAATTCCAATGACTCCACCATCACCTTTCACATAAGCGTTCTGCTGTTCGTGTATCTGATCATGTGCCATAGCAGAGAACTTGTGTGATGACTTCTGAGTGACAAAGTTCCCCTTGACAAATTCACGATGGATGTCCATGGAATCGTTTGAAAGTTCCTGAAGGTCTGTTACATGCACTGTCAACCATCTGGCGTAATGGTAATGGTCCATGGCAAACATCCACGGAATGATCGCCGTGAGAGTCTCCACATAGAGCGTGTAGTTGGCTTCCCGTTGTGATCTTATGAATGCCAAGAGAAGACACTCCAACTGCAGGACTTTATTCCAGTAGCAAAACTGGGGGTACTTTGTAGCCATCTTCTTGCTCCAAAGATCAAATGATTGTAAATCTTCAGTTTCACATGTTTTCCGGTAGTCATCGTATGCCTTTCGCTGCAGAGCGTACAACGCCGCTACTGTGACTTGTTGTGCCCATTGTGACCTCGATATTTGCGAACCTTTGTGAAGACTATCTGCTCTTCCCTCTGTTGTTACACCAGCACTGGTCATTACACTTGCCCAGCCACTCCCCTCCAGGAAGCTGCCGATCGCTTTCAACAAGGCCATCTCTACATGAAGTCCTCCCATCATCACAACAAACTTGTCTTCACCATATATACCTGGCCAAGTCCATTGAATCTTCTTTGCAATTGCATAGAGTGGTTGATCAACGGTCAGAACTGGAACTTGTCCGGGGTTTACTAGTTCTGTCGCCTGCTTGATTAAATTCATTCCATGCTTCACCATTGCCAATGTGTGAGCACTCTCGCGGAACAGAGGTAGCAGTCCTGTAATTGCAGGAGGCCGAGGAACTTCAACCTGCAGATTTGCCATGTTTGCTGACCAGGAGATATTATCTTCACTCTCAAGACCTTCCTTCTCCTGCAGACTTTGTACAAACGAAAGCCACTGACTTTCTTTGTCCTGTATTCCGGAGGACACACTTGGAGTGGATGGACCTTTTGGTTTTCTTGGAATGGGATTATTAGTTGGAAATGTTTCAGGAGGCACATCACTGTAAGATGCAGGAAGGGCGGCTATGGTTTTGGAGCGCTGTTTGTTCTCATTCTCAGTGACATTCTCATGATTTCGAATGCTGCCACTTTTGGCATGTGAAACATGTTGTGTCAGTGATAACGCGGTTCCATGAAATGAACTTTGTGCTGATGCTGATGATGGATTGTGATCTATGTTGTCTAGGTTGCCTGTTGTGAATATTCCACTTCGCAATTTTGTTGGACACACAACGCCGTCATGTTTGTATATTTCTATGACTCTGTTGGCCTCATCTGTGGATACCTCCAGTATGCGATCATAGGAAACACACAAACCATGTTGAAAAAGAACGTCAACGAGATCCCGTTTCCTTGTTTTGCTATGAATGAGAAGACCCAGGTAAAGTGGCAGTGATGTTTCACGTTTCAAATTGTGACGTACTGCTGTAGTTTCCAACCTTCCTCGTTTCATAGTGTTGAATGTTACAAGTTGAGTTAAGGATTGCACAGAGACGCCTCCCTTGTTGTTTGCGTTTTGTTTTTGTATGTTTGTACCAGCAAGAATCATTTCCATCAACGCTGCCAATGATGGTGGTGAGTTGTTATATGATTCGTTAACTAGGGATCCATTGAATTGGTATTGCTTTTGCAAAATATCTTTGCGCACAATCTGGGCAGCTCTCATGAGAATGACCGCGTCGTTGTCAGAGCTTTGTCTACAAGCATGCAATAAAGCTTCACCAATGTCCTCTTTGAATGACAGTGCCACTTCATGGTTGCTCTTATGTACCTCAAGTTGCGGAAGGTGTCTGAGAAGCTTGTCCTTAAGGTGAGTTGAATGAATCCTCTTTGAGATATCACCTCCCAGTTGTGCCAGACGTTCTGTATAAAGCTTTGTGAGATCGGCTAACTTGAAAGTGTAACTGTCATCTGTACACTTCATTTCTTCCAAATAGGCTATCAATTCGGCCAAAGCTACTGATTCTGGTGGCATATTTTCACTTGAACTGGCTTCCTCATTCTTTCTTACAAATGATCTGTATCGAGTGTGGAGAACAGTCATGCACTTCTTGTGATAAACAGCATCTGATGCCGTCATATCACCTACAGACAATCTAGCCAGGAGTTTTGTATCCCTCAATTCTGTTGCCATCAATCGAACATTGGAATCTACATTTTTTGTTGCCGCTCTGTGGACTATTTCTTCATTACTGATAATGCTATCACAAAATAAACATGTGCTAGCAGTACTCTGTTCAACGGATGGAGATTTGAAACTTGTTCTGAGTCTTTTCTTAACAGGCGAGTAAGTTTCTTCACCAAGTTTAAGGTCTGAACTTTGCTTTCTTTCCCTTGTTTCAGCCCTGGCCACACGAGAGCTGCTGCACTGCACATAACAGTTTTTGTGCCATTTGGCAGCATGCGCAGCTAGGGTTTCTGCAATACCGCAACCATCATCTAGTCGGGAAATGTTTATCCCGCAAGGCAAGGCACCTAAATCATTCAATGCCTTGAGATTTTGAGCAAGATTCTCGTAGACGTCTAGACACGACTGATTACTGCCCTTACGTGCATCTCTTAGTGGTTCATTTTCAGAACGTTTCTGGCAAAGAGCGCAAATGTTCCAGTCTGTTGGCATTGGAATTGTTGACGATGTTTTCTTTGATTTCAACATTGGATCTGAAAGAGAAAAAACATAAAAAAAATAAATTATTGGAATGTCATGTGAATGTTCAGTTCCGGCAGAAAGTGTTAAATTTCACATACAGGGGTATTTTGGGGCGCTGAATTTCCCAAATTTCTACTGCCTTCGACAAAATTACAAACCCATCAGTAGATTTGAGATGCAACAATTTTCCAGTTATCATAATAATGCTCAAATGATTTAACATTATGACATTACCGTACACTGTGCTATTAAAGCAATGAAAACATCGATGTTTGTCTTGGCGGCCATATTGGAATTTAAAATGGCGGCCATACCGTTTGTCAGACATTTCAAATTATTGCATTATTGAACTCAGCATGTCAACATACCCTTGTGTACCAAATTTCAGTGCCACAGGTCATTTAGAACCCAAGATAGGGAATTTCAACATTTCGTCTTGGCGGCCATATTGGAATTCAAGATGGCGGCCGGTCCATTGGTTAGATCTCTTGGATCCGCCAATTTTTGAAATCAGCGCCCCAAAATACCCCTGTATGCGAAATTTCACACTTTCTGCCGGAAATGAACATCTTTTTCACATATCTGCCCCACTATCTGGTTAGTCGAGTCTCCATCCAGTGACACAAACCCCTCTGAAATAAATGGTCGGTAACCCTTTTGAGGGCGATTTCTCACATTTGCCATTGCATTCGGAGTTGTATTAGTCGAACTCCGCTCCTGCTTTTCCTTTTCCAGAGCATAACAATGGGACATCAATTGTCCAGGTTTATGGCAAAAAGCGCAAGTAGGCCTGGAGGAGAACCTCCTGGTTTGCCTCGAGCCCCCCGGAAGATAGGTCTGTCTTGGAACCGTACGGTCTTCTGATTTCTAAAAGTTGTGGTATCAGAGTTGTCCTCATAGTCATCTCGAGGCCGCCCCCATGAATTTTCGTTCTCCGCACCGGATGTACCATAGCTCCCCTATTTAAGTCTAGGCGAGAAGTTAGGTTTGTGGAACCACATCCTGTGTGTTAACGCATAGTCATCTGCCATGGTTGCTGCCTCATACAACTTTGGTACTTTCCTTTCCTCCAGATGTACTTTAATGTCCTAGTGGACACACTGTTGGAATTCCTCCAACAGGATCAATTGTCGCAATAGTTCGAAGTCTTTCCAACCCCTTTTGAATCACACCACCGATCAAACATGGTTTCTTTCATTCTGGCAAACTCCACATGGGTCTCACTCTCCCTCTTCCTGGCATTCTGGAATTTTTGCCGGTAAGCTTCAGGGACCAATTCATAGGCTTTGAGAATGGTTTTCTTCACTATCTCATAATTTGCACATTGGTCAATTGGTAAAGCCAAATAAATATCTTGAGCTTTACCCACCAGAACACTTTGCACTAACATGGTCCAGGACTCCTCAGGCCATTTTAGCAGTTGAGGCACTTTCTCAAAGTGTGAAAACAAAATTGGCTACCTCCTTTTCATTGAAGGGTGGAACCAGCCTCACATGTCTGCCAACATCCCAGGTGTTCTGACTAGGTGTCGAACCAGTCGGCATGGATGGTACCTCTCCCCGTTCTTTCATTAAATCCAGCTCCTTGAGTTTAATTTCCTGCTGAAGCACCATTTCACGTTCCTTTAACTCCCTTTCGGCTTTTCTCTCCTCTGCTTCGAGTTCCCTTGCTGCTCTCCTTTCCTCTGCTTTTTTCTCTTCTCTTCTCTCCGAGTTCTTGTTCCTGTGCGGCTCTTCTTTCCTCGAGTTCTCTTTCAACTCTCCTTTCCTCTGCTTTTTTTCGCTTCTAACCTTTCCTGGTTCTGCAATTGCATCTCCAGTTTCCGGAGCTCCACATTTTCTTGTTCCTCGGGTAACCAATCCAAGGCTCCCTCTTCCCATGTTCCTTGTCCCACCAGAGATTCTATCACCAATCTCTGCATCTCTGCTTTCCTCATATTCGCTCGGACCTCCAAGCTAAAATATCTGGCCAATACCAAGAGGTCCGATTTTTTTAATGCTTGGAACTGTGCCTCACTAGGGGACGCTGCAAACTTTTCGGCGTCAAACACCATGGTGACTATCAGTTAACACCATGGTGACTATCAGTTAACACCTGTTAACCTTCACACAAAAATTTTCCGATTGTTTGAAAAATTTGGGAATGTTGGAAAAAAAATTCCAAATTTGGGAATTCTGGGAATGTTGGGGAATTCTTTCCCGGACAAAATTTAGGGAATTTTTCATCCCGGACGAAGACCCAATTTCGAGCCCACGAGTCAATTGGACGAGCCCCCAATTTCTGTTATGTGTTCCTCCCCGACCTCCTGGTCTCGCTATACCTCCGAACCCCGAGAGGAGCCACGGCAGAAAAATATGTTATTCCGTGTCAAAATTAATATTGAAACCACACCAATGGTTATCAACAAACAAATAATATATTAAAAATCACACAGGAATACCGATACAACAATGATAGCCATCAACAATACAATCAATATATCTTCAGATGGTACCACCTGCTAAAGTAACATAACTCACTGCGCTCCCAGTGAATGGAAACGAACACCCCTCAATGTCTCTATAACTCAAAGGTGATCCCGGCGAAGAGGCGATGAGGCGAGTAATGAGGTGTAGGCAGAGCAAACCCACAGCAAACTGGTGGCGAAAAGGGAAATCCCAAAGGCTCGAACCAGACGTGCACATTCACAGTTCAATCAGCGAACCGCAGCGTAATCTTCGAACGCCGCTTTGTGCACACACCTCCCCGGCAGACGACCGGAGGGTGAGAAAAATTGACGCGTAGCAAACCTTTTTCAGTGAACGACGCGCGAGGTTCAAAATGGCCGACGGCTCTCACGTGAGTCGAAGCGACCTGGCGGGGGATTCTTCGAAACCTCAATCCCTATACCTGACTACGCAGGTTTCTCAATCCTACAGCGATAACACCGATCGCAGGAAATTCCTTTCAAGGACTCAAAGTTCACTCGCGACGTTCGCTCGACCACTCTCGCTACGGAGCTTCGAGACACGCATCTTCTCCGACTTTTCTCCTCACGCCCTGCCCTCTTCCTCTTCTCTCTCGTCGTCTCCCGGTTCTCGATCCGGTTTCCTGTTTCATTTAAAATATTAACCCTTTGGCCTTTTAACAACAATAACCTTACCTTTCAACAACAATAACCACCGTTTCCTTCAAACCCCAATCATAATAATACATAACCAGAAATGTTTCAAATGGATGAAAACCACCATCGGAAGTGACGAATCCGTAACAATAAGTTCTGCGTGACACTGCAATGAAAAACATTTTTTGGTGGAGGAAAGGAAGGAATGGGAGTGGGAAGTGGGAATCACTAGAATGCACATTATGAAGTTGTTTAAACATTCTTTATTCAAGAAGAAGATTAATTGTCATACCAGATACCGATACCACTGGATTGGACTAAACATTTACGGAGAGAGAATTGGGGTCTCCTTCCCACTCCGAATCCACTCCCACAGATATGCTACCCAGACAGAAACCATACTTGGGGTACACTTAGGCAACATGCAAACTTTGAGTATTTTTTTAAAAGTTTTTGAAGACTATATATAACGAGAGCAATGTGACTGCGTCGCCAATATGCATCCAAGCAGTCCCACAATGGGTAGATGCCCTCGTTCACTGTCCTAAAAATAAAAAAGTTTGATTTAAATCCCTTCAGCTGTTTTCAAGTATCACATTTTCACCAGCCATGACAGGTTTCACATCGATCAGTGAAGCGGTTTCAGAGAAGGATTTTTTTTAAAATATTGGCTTCAAGCTAATATGGCTGCCACGCCACGTTTTTCTATCCAAGATGCTGCCAAACCACGTGACCTACGACATCGGCATTTTCAAACTATATGCAACAATGGTGTTAGGTGATATTTATAAAATTTCGCATCGATAAGGTAAGCGATTTCAGAGATATAATTATTTAATATTTTCCTTCAATCCAATATGGCTGCCACACCACGTGACTAATGATGTTTTCTTGATCATCTTTTAATCGCAATGCCTAGTCAATGACGCATGTAAAATTTTGAGTCAATTGATTTGGTATTTGGGGAGATGTTTTTTTTTTTTACGGTTTTAGGTTAAATCCAATATGGCTGCCAAACCATGTGACCTATGATGTCACAAATTTAATATTTCAATAAAAATGGGTCATAGATCATGCGCATGCAATTTCAGATTTATAGGATAAGGAATTCAATTAAAACATTTTTGGCTGGGATACCACTTCACCAATGATGACATCATTATCATGCTTTTGTTCTCCATTGGGAGTACTTGACAATGTGCCAGGTTTCAAATTTTTCCATTCAGCGGTTTCTGGGAAATATTTTTAAATAACTTGCGTTTAATCGAAGATGGCTGCCATACCACATGAACTATGACGTCACAATTATCATAAAAACATTCTGCATGGGTGCCACTCCTACCCTCAAAGTTTCGTCTCAATCGGGCATGTGGTTGCTGAGAAAAACAAGGTTTAGCCCGTACGGATGGATGGACGGACAACCCGAAAACATAATGCCTCCGGCCACCTTCAAGGGTGGAGGCATAAAAAAACTATTTTCCCCAAACAAGGCTGAAAGCCACTACATGTAAAGAGCTACAAGGAAAAAGAAGAAGAAAAACTGGCCAAACCTTCATCTAGTCCTGAAAAGAGGAAACCTCTTCACAGGACCACTGTGCAGGATGGGGTAACTCGGCCAGTGGAAAAATTAATTTTCCTACCCCCATTGGGTGTATTTCAAAAGACCCCATGTCCGTACTGGAATGCTGTTGGCTACTGAAGGGAGCTCATCGACCCTTTGTCAGGTGTTGTTTTTAGTCCTTGCAGGGTGTCACAGTCACCCTCCCCGCTAGCAAAGCTCTCAGGTACTCAATGACTTGCATCTTTCCAGGCAGACACTTTCCCATTCACAGCCACTCTTGGGTTCCGATCACTCCTCCAGTTAGTTCTTTGTTTAAACTTCTGAAAGTTTAGATGCAGTACATGCATTACACTTTCCTCGTCCATCCAATCTTGAACTTTCAAAGTCAGCGCTCGCTAATGTGGAGGATTGCTGGAAGTGAGCGCACTGTATTTGAAATTTGCATTTTGGTGAAATGTTGGGCTGTTTCGACTCCCCATTAAAGCACTTCCTTCTTTGAGATGCAGATAGATCTTCTTTAGTCCAATGCACGTGGCTGTGGAAAGCATCATTTGCAGGCAGGTTTAACGTACATCCGAAGAAAGGCACACACATTGATGAATCATCCTTTCTGTGAATTACCAGGATGGCAGCATATTGCTGAGCAGGGATTCTATCCCAGGCTAGACAGCTCAGAGGTGAGTGTAGCAGCTAGCGACACGAAGGGGAAAGAAAAAAGTGTGGTTAAAAAATATATATATTTAGTGATCTTCACCCCCTCTTTACCACGTGACATTTATTGGCTTCATTGTCAACTGCATTTGAAGATGCTTGGTAGGGTAGCACAGGGTAGTGGTGTTGTTTGCTGTCTGAATGTAGAAAACACAAATACCTGATGCAGTCTGATTTTCACCTGCCTGACTGCATTTTTATTCTCGCATTGTTTCTTATTTGTGACATTTATTTAACGACACCTTTGCAAAATCTTTATTTTCTGCAGGTATGCTGAGCCGAAAGTGATAAATGTATCTGTTGATGAAGAGGATGCTGAACCCCAAGTCACAAATATATCTGTTGATGAAGAGGATGCTGAACCCCAAATCACAAATATATCTGCTGATGACGAGGATGCTGAACCCCAAGTCACAAATATATCTGTTGATGAAGAGGATGCTGAACCCCAAGTCACAAATATATCTGTTGATGAAGAGGATGCTGAACCCCAAGTCACAAATATATCTGTTGATGAAGAGGATGCTGAACCCCAAGTCACAAATGTATCTGCTGAGGAAGAGGATGCTGAACCCCAAGTCACAAATGTATCTGCTGAGGAAGAGGATGCTGAACCCCAAGTCACAAATATATCTGCTGAGGAAGAGGATGCTGAACCCCAAGTCACAAATGTATCTGTTGATGAAGAGCCGCCAACTGGTGAGTTTTGAGAATTAATCATTTCACAAAATAAATTATCGTCTCATTGACAAGTACAACAAGAGAGACCTGAAAATGTTTGTTGTTGATTTGTTTATTTTTCAATTTGCTTGTGGTGGCTGCTTGTTCGTCATGACAGTGACACAAACAACTTCCTCTCATCACAGTAACCTTTTCCGTGAATGCTCCAAACTTGTTTTGATCCTCCAGTAATGCCATGGTGGTGTTTTATCAGCTTCACTCGGTCACAGGTGTAACTAAAGTGCAGAGGGACCCACACTGAGCATCACCTGAACCAATACAAAACAATACTGATTGGCCTTCTCAGCCAACGGTGTCTTTTGCTAAGTATGAAAATGGAAGAAGACTTCTTTGTCTGATTCTAAAATATTGTTATGAATTTGGTAGAGCAACATCTAGAGCTAGGTAGATCTGAATAGGTAGGTATTCGACTGTCGTGACAGGGACTCTACATGTAATAAGTTCTTGATGTTGAGGCGTTTGTCGGGGTAAGATGTATGATTGTGGATCTACCTGGAGATTCGAGTGTTAAATAGTGAGGGATTAAAGGTAACGCCCCTGTGAGTTTCACCTAGTAGTCAAACCTTTGTCCATTATGGCACTGCAAACCACATAAACATTAGTTAGGTCCTTAGCGCAACATTAAATAATTCCTTTCCCTGACAATGACTTCGGAACAAATGGACAGGAAACCAGGCCAAAAATACCGCCACAATTGGCCGCCACCGTTTACACCTCCAAGGCCTACAAACCTCGCCTGGCACGTGTTACAACACAAGGACCGCGGGGTCGGGGATGGGAGCATGGAGCGATGCCACAGAGGGCGTGACCTGGGCGAGCCGGCGAGTTGGGAGGCTATTATTGGCTGAGGAGTGCGCCAATGTGACGTCATCGGCGAGAGATATTATCGACGGTCGGACGCCATTTTAGGGCAGTTGGCAGTTGGCAGTTGGCACTCAGCAGTGGCAGTCAGCAGTTGGCACTCAGCAGTTGGCACTTGGCTGCCAGCACTCCCGCAGAGAGTCGAGTCGAGTGGAGTTCAAAGGAGTCCTTCCTGTCCCTGGTCAAGTGGAGTTCGTTTGCTTTGTGCAGCCCTGCGTTGGACCGTTGGAGCAAGGGAGCTCGTGGTGTGGGCGTGCCGTGAACCGACGAGGCCTGGTGGAGCTTGGAGGCGGACGGAGAGGGCCGCGGGGCCGTGTTACACTGAAGACGAAAGGAGCCAGATAAGCCCGATCTCCGCGTTTACACTTTACATGACAAGACGTGTTATTTTCGTATTAACCTCCCTCGTATCGTGTTTGATATCTGTTGTGTGTGGGATCCCAATTTAGGCTTATTAGAGTTATTAGTATTACCGGCGCAGGCTTTTTCACTGTCTTTACTTTTCAATAATAAATCCTTGTATTATTTTCTGTATATATCTGAACGCAGTTTCCTGGGTGTTTCATTTTAATAGATAAGGCTGCGGAGCTTGCTGTGTCCGCCATTCCGCGCGTTTAACTTTGTGTTGAGTTGGAATCCGCCATTGAGTTTTCGCCTCGGGAGTGTAAAGTCTCGCAATCGGCCATCCGTAACTGTGGTGTTAATCACGGTTGCGTAACAATATAAATCGCTTTAATATCCATCTACAAACCTAAATTTGCCTTCATTATTGTTGTCCAACACTGTTTCAGATGCATTTCTGTGTGTTTTTTCCACCATTATTCCTTTATCCTTTTCCTGAAGGGAATTATCCATTTATAAAATGTACTGTGTCCAACAGGGCTGGACAACAACAGGCATTTTAGGCCATTTTCCCTGCGAGAGCGGGGGTTCGCCTTGCGGCCCCCATGACAATCTCTTCCGTTTTGCCATATTTTCTGCATCTCCCCTGGTTAACCCCCTTGCCCGCATTTCTTCTTCGACCATCTTTAGCCAAGCCTTTCTCGGTCTTCCCCGTCCTCCACTTCCTTCTACATTCATTTCCATCACTCTTCTCAACCAGTCACTTTCATCCTTCCTCAACACATGACCAAAGCATCTCAACCTGTTCCTCTTCACAGCATCAATCACAGGCTCTATTCCCATCATCTTTCACCATTCATCATTTGTCTTCCTCTCTCTCAACGATACTCCACACATCCACTGAACCATTCGCATTTCCTCCCTTTCCACCCTTCGTTACTGCTCTACGTTCATTACCCATGTCTCGCTCCCATAAATCATAACACTTCTCACACATGCAGCATACACCTTTCCCTTCAGCTTCAACGACACTCCCCTCCTCATCAGCATGCCACTCAGTTCCCCAAACTTCTTCCATGCACATCTCACTCGAGCAACCGTTGCCGAGTCTGATCCAACTTCTCCATTCAGCATGTCTCCTAGGTAACAAAATGTTTTCACACCTTCCAGTTTCACACCGTCTCCAGGATCCAACTGAACAGTTCTCTCCATCTGCAGCTCCCTCTGTGAACACCTTGCACTTGAATGTGGCTGCCACACTGGTTAATGACCCTCTCAAACCACTACATTTTTGATGAACCCACTCAGCGCACATTGTACATTGAATGGAATTCACTCCGACACCCTTCCTGCGCGCAGCACAGGGCCACTTCCCAGTTCTTTCCACCTCACCACATGCTTTACCACTTGCCATCACCTTCGTTTTTCCGATATTCACCTTCAGACCTTTTGTCTCCATACATTCCTTCCACTTGTTCATCTTCTCCTTCAGTCCATCCATACTTTCTGCAATCAACACCAGATCATCTGCGTACAACAACTCCCACGGCAAACCCTCCTCTACGTTCCGAGCCAGCACCTCCATCACAGTTACAAATAGTAGTGGACTTGGTACCGACCCCTGATGCACTCCCACCTTCACCTCCAACTCACCACTGTTCCCGTCCTTTGTCCTTACAGCTGTGCGCGCTCTTTTGTACATTGCCATCACTACTCTGATCAACCATTCCTCCACTCCTAACTTCCTCAATGCCCATGTCACTACTTCACGTGGAACCCTATTGAATGCTTTCTCCAGATCAACAAACCCAAGAAACAACTTCTTCCTCTTCTCCATGTACTTATCCTGCAACTGCCTCACAATAAAAAGCGCGTCTGTCGTTCCTCTTCCTGGCATAAATCCAAACTGCATTTCGTCAATCTTCACTTTCTTCCTTATCCTCCTCTCCAACACCCTTTCCAATATCTTCATTCCATGCTCCAATAACTTTATCGCTCGGTACGAGCCACACTCCAGAGGGTCACCTTTCCCCTGCCCCCTATCTCGCCTACGCACCAGCAGGTAGTCAACGGTTGCCGTCGACCCACCTGACGTGTATGTAACAAGCTTATTATCCTCTTTCTGGAACTGAGTATTACAAATCAGCTCCATCAGCAAACTCCAAAATCCTTTCACCTTCTCCATTTCTCACTCCAAAATCCTTTCACCTTCTCCATTTCTCACACCATACCCGTAACCCCCATGAACTCCCTCAAAACCGTCCATACTCCTTCCCACATGTCCATTTAGGTCTCCTCCTACCACAACAACTTCCTCATCTTTCATGTTTTCCATCAGCTTCTCTATTGCACACCAGAACTTGTCCTTCTCTTCATCACTCCGACCAACCTGCGTGTCGGTCCGACCAACAGGGCTGTACAGACGAAGCGAATTTACCTCTGAACTGTCCAGTCTGCTTTGCTTCTCATCATGACCATGCACTGTCGAATCAAGAGCTAGTCATGCTCGTGAGGCCCTGTGTCAGACTGTTTTGGCTTTTATGGTCCGACGAAGGGTTGATGCCAGGAATGTCAGCTTCCCCTCGCTTCTGTGGAAAGCATAGCCTGATCAATGTCTTTCCTGGTGATTCCATCCGTTTCATAAAATCAAATGGTCATTCACAGGTTGTGTGTTTGGTCACAAATGTGTGGAACCTCAGATGGACCTTGTGCTGGGTATTCTGTCTTGTAGCATTAGTTTGGAGACATTAAACATCTCTCGGTGTCTTTCATGAAGAGTTTTCTGCAAGGACGAAGGACGGGAACAGTGGTGAGTTTGAGGTGAAGGTGGGAGTGCATCAGGGGTCGGTACTAAGTCCACTACTATTTGTAGCTGTGATGGAGGTGCTTGCTCAGAACGTAAAGGAGGGTTTACCGTGGGAGTTGTTGTATGCAGATGATCTGGTGTTGATTGCGGAAAGTATGGATGGACTGAAGGAAAAGATGAACAAGTGGAAGGAATGTATGGAGACAAAAGGTCTGAAGGTGAATATAGGAAAGACGAAGGTGATGGCAAGTGGTAAGGCATGTGGTGAGGTAAAAAGAACTGGGAAGTGGCCATGTGCTGTGTGCAGGAAGGGTGTCGGAGTGAACTCCATTCAATGTACAATGTGCGCTGAGTGGGTTCATCAAAAATGTAGTGGTCTGAGAGGGTCATTAACCATTGTGGCAGCTACATTCAAATGTAAGGTGTGCACAGAGGGAGCTGCAGATGGAGGAAATGTTGAGTTGGATCTTGGAGACGGCATGAAGTTGGAAGATGTGAAAACATTTTGCTACCTTGGAGACGTGCTGAATGGAGAAGGTGGATCAGACTCGGCAACGGTTGCTAGAGTGAGATGTGCATGGAAGAAGTTTTGGGAACTGAGTGGCGTGCTGATGAGGGGAGTGTCGTTGAAGCTGAAGGGAAAGGTGTGTGCTGCATGTGTGAGAAGTGTTATGATTTATGGGAGCGAGACATGGGTAATGAACGTAGAGCAGCAACGAAGGCTGGAAAGGGTGGAAATGTGAATGGTTCGGTGGATGTGCGGAGTATCGTTGAGAGAGAGGAAGACAAATGATGAATTGCGAAAGATGATGGGAATAGAGCCTGTGATTGATGCTGTGAAGAGGAACAGGTTGAGATGGTTTGGTCATGTGTTGAGGAAGGATGAAAGTGATTGGTTGATAAGAGTGATGGAAATGAATGTAGAAGGAAGTAGAGGACGGGGAAGACCGAGAAAGACTTGGCTGAAGATGGTGGAAGAAGAAATGCGGGCAAGGGGGTTAACAAGGGGAGATGCAGAAAATAGGGCAAAATGGAGAAGATTGTCATGGGGACCGCAAGGCTAACCTCCGCTCTTGCAGGGAAAATGGCCTTAAAATGCATGTTGTTTGTTGTTTGTTTGGTGTCTTTCATGAAGAGTTGTCAAGTAAACGCCGGCACCTTGAGCAAACTACAAATTCCTGTCTTGACCCACTACAATCATGTCAGGCGGAGCCAACCAGTTCCTGAAAGACGTGGGCCAATTCTGCATGTTCTGAGCCCTTGACCTCTTACTCGGGGATATGGGATGTTAACACCTGGCTCGCAAAGAAGAAGACGAAGACTAATTTGTGAAATTGATATCTAATTTGCACAATGCACACACATCTGAACACGTGATATTCTGTCCATTGAGCTTTTTCTGTAACAATATCTGTTTTATGTTAATTTTGCCTCTTCTTTCCAGGATGTTCTCTCCATCATGGTGAAGATGATGAGAGCCCTGACAGTGAGGAGCATGAAGAGTACAATTCCGGGGATGTCGTGGTAAGCAAGCCATTCTATTCCCTTTTTACAGTTATAGTTCGGTTTGCATTGGGGATGCGTTCTGAAAAGTGCGACGATTATCAAAGCGACGTAAATCAAAACAATTTTTATGCCTCCGCGGACAAAGTTGCCGGGGGCATTATGTTTTCATGTTGTCCGTCCGGCTGTCCGTCCATCCCTCCGTCCGTATGACCATCCGTTCGTCCGTGCATTCGTCCAAGATAGAATTTCGTTACTGCGTTAACTTGAGAAGGTTTGAACGTATCTTAGTCAAGCTTGGTGCACGTATATATAGTGAGTTAAAGATGAATTGATTTGATTTTGGGGTCATGAGGTCAAAGACCAAAGGTCAGAGGGCATGTTGGTTAAAAATCCTGTTACTGCGATAACTTGTGAACCAGTGATGGGATTCTGACCAAAGTTGGTACAATTATATATTATGATGCAAAGCTGAACTTGTTTGATTTTCGTGTCAAGTGGTCAAATGTCAAAGTCTGTAATATGTCTACAGCTTGAGAACGACTGAAGCGATCTTATTGAATCTTGGTACAGGTATGTTTGATGATTTAAAGATTTACTGATTGGATTTTCGAGTCAAGAGGTCAAAGGTCACAGGTCATGTTAAGTAAAAATTTTGTTGCTGCACCAACTCGTGAACCAGTAATGGGATTTTGACCAAACTTGGTATTGGTAAATATGATGGTAACATGAACTGTTTGGATTGTGGCATCAACAGATCAATGTTCAGAGGTCATGTCAGGTAAAAATGTCAGAACTTGAGAACAGCTGAAGGGATTTAAATCAAACTTGGTACAAGTATTTATTATGTTTCAATAATATGGGTGGAGGCATATCAGTCGATGTCATGACGTCATGACGTCGAAGAGTGTCGTTCTCGTTGTCATTAGCATTAATAAGATAAGCGTGGGACGCGTTCCCAACGTCGCCACTTCCCGTATTGTATTTCACTTTTTACCGGTGATATTCCTCTTATTATGATTAATGACAGCTGTAGTCAAGTACACAAACGTACAGTTGTTCTGTGTACGATTTTGCAATCTCCCAATTTTGTACTTTGCGATGTAGTATGACGTTTCTATCAGTCTTGGCAGTTCTGAAAACGTTCGAGAATAAAAGATATGGTTTATAAAGCGATGTAAGTGTGAGTTGAGGCGACCCAAGCCTGGTTGTGGTGTAATTACGTTGCGACATAATTGGTGGTATTGCTATATTTATTTATTATACCAATTATTTCCTCCTTTTTAGTTCCCATGAGATATCTTAGTCGTTGATGTGAGCTGCCTAGCCTGGGTTTGAATCCCAACCCAGCTATGAACTGTCATTCCGGTGTTACATAGGCCGTGTGATTCATCAATGCGTGTGCCGTCACTCGGATGGACGTTACACTGGTCATCCTTGTGCCGGAATTAGTTGGTGGACATTAAAGATTCCATGGTGTCCTTCACAAAGAGGAGGCAAACTATCGCTGGCACCCTGAACACATTTCAAATTCGTGCCCGAGCTTCCTGAGCCGCAGTGGTGACGTGACCAGCATTGTGGCCAAGTATCTGCTCTGACGACGCCATTGAACATGAATATGATGATGATGATGATGATGATGATGATGATGATGATGATGATGATGCTGATGATGATGATTATCGAGTTATAAAATAAAAATAACCACCTTTAGAGGCCATTTTTCCCCGCAAAGCGGGGGTTGGCCTTTTTCGGGAACCGTGGTTGTTGTTGTTTTTTGGTCCCCTTTTTGAAGCAATGTTTTACGGCCGATGCCCTTCCTGACGCCAACCCTTTTTGCCGCCTTTAACGACAAACAGGGAATTACCAGTGAACTGGTACTCAATTAGCCGACCTCGGAAGTATGACAGGCTGAGTCAACCCCCCTGGCGTTAATTCAGCGATCGACCGAGATTCGAACCCAGGATCCTAGGATCCTAAGCCGGCACCCTAGCCGCTAGCCCAACACCAGGGCTCGAGCAATTAGCAACGGCAATTATCGAGTTGATGTGAAATAAACATTTAAACATGGCTTTGTTATTTCTATTTTATTTCAGAAGCACTGTTGTGAAGCTCTGTTTGTGCCTTTGTTTTCAGTTCGGGAAGTGGGAGGTTATCTCCAAAATTGGAGAAGGAGGTTTTGGATTTGTTTACAAAGCAAAGAATGTCAACTCAGCAGAAGAGGTACGAGCTTGTGGTATACGTGCTCTGTCTTCATTTCACTTACTGGGATATGGAACAGCACACGGGAGAGCGAGATAGAAACAGAACAGAACATGGTGGAAAATACAGATAGCAGAGTAGAGGGACGTGGCAGAGAACACATGGAAGAAGGATGAGAGCAAAGGATCAGGAAATTGTCCTGCATCTGAATATCTTCTCTCTTTCTGATGAGATGAACGATGCTTTTTCTGTTGACTTGCAGGCCTCACATCACTCCTGTAGAACATTACATCATACATGTGATTGCAATGAACAAATAATGTGTAATTTGGGACAGATGATGGTTGTGTGTCAGAAATCTCACCAAACATAATGGGGAAAGCCACTTGACACAAAGTCGAGGGGGCTTCTTCATTCCTACCATTGCTTTTTCTTTTTTTGTTTCCCCCAATTTACACTTTGATGCCCCTCACTGACCCCCTCCCCCCCACCCCCCATTCCATTCTACTCCCTCATTCCTCGCACTGGACTAGATTCACTTGTGGTGTGTTGATGTAATTGTTTACCGATTCCCCTGCTTATTCCTCGTCTATGTGAAGTTGTTCCTTTCTCTCATTTAGCTCCGACGTTGACTTCAGTATAAACAGAAATAATAATTGTATGTCACGACACAACAATATCATATGTTTTACTCATTTTCCCAAATTGTAGCTTGATGTTATAACACGATCTCTTGTCCCCTCTTTCAGGTTGCTTTGAAGAAGGCAATAACTTTGGAACATTCAACGAATGTAAGTTTGTGTTTCCGTGGAGATAGTGGTGTTTTTAACTGTTGAAATAACAAAACACTTTAACTTACCCCTGAACTGTCCTGGAAGAACCTTTATCTGTGAAACATCTTTTTCTCTTGATGCCTGAGGCTGTGCGTCTGTGTGTGTGAGTTACAATCTTGTGGTTATTGTAATGGTGTGACTTCACCTTTATCTACCTTATTGAAGCAATTTGTTGAATTTTCCCTTTCACTTTTCTCCTTCTTTCTTTTAATTTTTTTTTTTTTTTTTCAGCTTTGGAATGAAGCTTCGATAATGAAGGCGCTAAATCACCCAAACATTAGTAAGTGTGGATTTCACTGAAACTTAATGAAGTTTGAGTGTAATTTTATTAATAGTATAATGATATAAATGCTGAGAATGGAATACACCTCTTTCTTTCAACTTCATTGACTTCAACAAAGAATTTGATCGTGTTCATAGAGCAAGCCTGTGGAAGATGCTGAGATCTTATGGAATTCCACAGAATATGATCACTCTGATAAGCAAAGTCTTGATCACTTATATGAACTCCATGTGCAAAATATTTATTTCTTTATAAATAGCCTCACAGCTGTAATTGCCGTCAAAGGTGTTTCCACCAAGTATTGGCTCAGTGGGGCGGACACTTATCCACACCTCAAGTGGGTGGTACACGGGATGCTAGTTTAACCTCCCTCCATGGGATGGCACAATTATTGAATCGCCCTGTTTGGAATCAAACACCGGGATCATAGTTTATAGCTGGGCCGAGTTTCCAACCCAGGCGAGACGGTCATGAGGCGAGTCTGCGTACATCCAGAGCTCCACCACCCACCACCTTCAGTGTTGTGGTCGAGTCCACCTCGTCTGATTCTGAATCTGAGTGAGAGTCCAACCTGTCCGAGTCTAAGCATTCCGAGTCCAAGTCCTGTTCTTTTTTTCTTCTGCTTTGGACCTGCCTGCGGTTACGAAGGACTCGGATAACAAATTTGGTGACAAGAAGCTATCTGTTTCGATTTTCGAACCTCCGAACCGGAAAATGCACACTCGTGCAGGTAAATTTGTTGTACTGTGCATTTTTTTTTTTTTTTTTTTTTGTATACAAGATCGAGGCTCGTGAAAGAGCGAACATTAATCACACAGAAAGACAAACCGACACATAAAACGTATAACATCGGGAGCAGTAGAAAAGATGGGGAGAGAGGGGGAAGGACACAAACACAACATTTGAGAGCAGGGACCGAGAGACATGGAGACATCGAGAGATCTGAGAGAGGGTGAGGGCTTTGGGGGGGGGGGCATGGGAAGGGGGCGGTGGGAGAGGTATAAAACATATGGACACTGCCAGGACTTCCAGGAAAGAAGTTGGAATTTCAAACAAGGTGGATCTGGGGTGAATTAGCGGGGGTAGAAAAGATCAAGGTTTTGGATGGGGGAAGATAAGAGATGGTGGTGAACAACTGTTTTAAAGACCTGGAGGGAGGAGTGGGATTGAAGGGAGTGAGGGAGTTTGTTCCAGAGGCGGGAGAAAAGAGGAATGAAAGAGTGAAGGTGAGCAGAGAGCCGAGATTTCGGCAGTTTAACCATCAGAGGGTTGCTGGCAGATCTTGTGCGACCTGTAGGAATATTTGGGGGACAGAGCACAGAGAGAGCTGGGGGTGCAAGGCCGGAGAGGAGTCGGTAGAAGACAGAAAGACCACCTACCTGCCTGCGGTGAGTGAGTGAAAGGCCCTCAGAGATAGCTTCATCGCGGGAGATTCCAATAATTCTGAAAGCTTTGGTTTCAACAGCGTGAAGCCGAGCTAGGTGTGAGGCAGGAGCACCGGCCCATAGGGGAGAACAGTATTCCATTGAGCTGCGGATGAAAGCCTTGTATGTGGTGAGGAGCTCAGGTGTGCCGAGGAAGGACTTCACACGACGGAGGATGCCCAGTCGGCGACTGGCTTTGGAGGCCAGCTTGGAAATGTGGTTTTCCCAAGAAAGATCATGGCAGATAGTGAGACCCAAAATCTTGAGCGACAGAACTTCTTGGAGAGGATTGTTGAGAAAGTAGATGGGAGGGTTGTCCAGTCGATCTTTTCGGAGAGACATAGTAAGAGTGTGAGATTTGTCAGGATTGAAAGACATGTTCCACTTGTTTGACCAGTCTGTGATTTTGTCCAGGTCTTCAGAGAGTGTGGAGGCAGCAGACTGCCGATCTGAGGGAAGAGGAATGGAGCGGCAGAGAGTGGAGTCATCAGCAAAGAGATAGAGAGGATTTTCGAGAGTGTCAGAGAGATCATTGATGAAGACCAGAAAAAGCACGGGGCCCAGAACACTGCCTTGGGGAACTCCAGCCTGAACAGGAAGAGGAGATGAGAGAAACCCATTCAGGGCCACACGTTGACGACGACTAGAGAGGAAGTCCGCCAGCCATGCGTGGAGATTTCCATGGATACCAAAGGAGGAGAGTTTGGTGAGCAGAGCGGGGTGCCAGACCGTGTCAAAGGCACGTGATATGTCGAGGGAGACAGCTCTAATTTCCTGTTTGGCATTGAGGACCTCCATCCATTGTTGAGACAGCAGAAGCAGCATGTCCAGAGTAGAGTGACCTGGTGTGAAACCAAATTGATGATCAGAGATCAAGCCATTGTAGAAGAGGAAAGATTTCTTGGTACAAACGTCCCAGCTGAGGTATTTCGTTTATTTTGCATCCTGCAATTGCACGTGACCACTCGTTCTTCTCTGCAACATCTGTTCACCGTGGTGACATTAAAAATAGATTTTGATGTCGGGAAATTTTCTGAGGCCGAAAAGAATGGTTCTTCTTTATCATCTCGCGAGATCTTGGAGACGGCGGCAGGGATTTTCGAAGCTCCACACGGTCTCCACGTTTTTCGAAGTTAAGTCTGTTCACAATTGTATTTTGTCGAAACTGTATTTATCTTTCGGTGTGTGAAGTTATTGTGTGCAACTTTGGTTGTTTCTCGGTGTTTATCTTTCATAAATTGATCGTCTGTTTGCCGTGTCGCGAGCAAGGCCTTGTACAGTGTGCACTGTACAACCTTGAGGCTTTGTTTTTCTCTCAGTGGTCCGTCGTTTGTGATCCAATAACTTTCGTTCTCTGTATTCCCAGTCTTTTCACCCATAGCCTACTTCCTTGTGTAAATCTCAACTCAAAAAAAAAAAAAAAAAAAAAAAACATTTCCTTCTCTGTTCTCATTCGTTTATTCATTCTTATTCGTTCGTTCGTTCTTCGACCACGTGTTTCTCCCCCATTTCCCCAGATAGTTTTCACTCATTAACCTTCAATGTTTACACTTTCCCCTCAAGTTATGTATTCCGTCATATTTTATAACACCTTTTTCTTCTTCTTCTTTAAAAGGCTGCTTTCGACTTGCTCACCAAATCAATTCATCCCAAAAAAAATATCCATCTCCTATAGTGCCTTTGTTCTACATTCCCTAAACTCTCCTGCACTCCATCCTCCATCCAGCGTCCTTAAACGTATTTTTAACTCGAAGGTCACAAGAAACTCATTTTGCAATAAATGTTCGTTTCCCATAAATCGTACACTTTCAAAAATCCAATCTCACCCCTCCCCTCCAAATCTTCCCCATAACCCCTCCCCTCCAAATCTTCCCCATCACCCCTCCCCTCCAAATCTTCCCCATCACCCATCCCTTTCAAATCTCCCCCCTTGCCCTCTCCCTCCTAAACTACCCCCTCACCCCTCCCCGCCAAGACGCCCCCTCGCCCCTCCCCTCCTAGACTCCTGCCTCACCCCTCCCCTCCAAATCTCCCCCATATCCCATCCCTTTCAAATCCCTCCCCTTGTCCCTTCCCTCCCAAACTCCCCCCTCACCCCTCCCCTTCAAATCTCCCCACCCTCATTGCTTCTAAATTTCCCCCCGCTCACTCCCCCTCCTCAAAGCGTCCTCCCCGCTTCTTCCCCCTTCAAACTCTCACCCCCATCTCCCCCAACCTTCTGCCTCGCTCTTCCCCCTCCTCAAATAACACCTCATTGTGGCTCACCCAATCACCATCAAACTTTTTGTCCGCCCCATCCTTCCCTTTCTCCGAGCTATTCTGAAATCTCTGACACACCTTCAACAGCTCTCCCTACCTCTTCCACCTCTTCCACATCTTACCCTACCCCTCCTCCCCCCTGTTCTGTATCTGATGCTCCCCCTTCCTCTTCATTAACGGTATGGACCTCAAACATCCGGGGCCTTCGTTCAAACTTAACCGATCTCTCCATACAGGTTGCTTCTGTCAAACCAGACGTGATCTGCTTAACAGAAACTTTCCTCCTTTATGATGTCTCTGATTCCATAGTATCTCTCCCGGGCTACTCCCTCCTCCGGTATGATAGACCTGAGCCTCGTCCTGGAGGCGGGGTTGCTATCTTTATCAAAAACTCTCTTCCTCACTCGCCCTGCACTGCACTCTCTCCACCTCACCCCCAGGAATACCTCTGGCTATGGCTTCCCCTTCGCTCCCACCTCTTGTTCATATGTGTGTTGTACCGTCCACCAAACAGTGATGACTCCATCTACATCTCGCTGTCTGATGATATGGACCAACTTCTATCTACTCATCCCAACTCTCTCTTCCTCATATGTGGTGATTTCAACTGTCATCATGCCAGTTGGCTGGGTGTGGGTACCTCTCTCACCAGCCATGGCTCCTCAGCAAAGGACTTCTGCGACTCACTGGGACTGACACAATCTGTCAATTTCCCGACCCGGATCTCAGTCAACGGAACATCTTCTCTTCTGGACTTGGTTATGTCTAACTTCCCTGAAAATGTCTGCTGCTCTTCTTCTGCTCCGATCGGAACATCTGATCATGTCCTTGTTAAAGTGGACATCTCTCTGACCATCCTCAGGGAGCCTGCTCAGCGTCGACGAGTCTGGCATTTCACTCAGGCCAACTGGCACGGTCTTCAAGCAGCCATCAATCATCTGGACTGGTCTCCCATCTCTACCACCTCTGACATCAACTCATCCTGGGAATTCTTCCAAAGTAAATTGCTGTCTCTCATGCACAGATTTATCCCATCTCGTCTTCAGTTGTCATACCCTTCCTCCCGTCCATGGTACACGGAATCTTGTGGTGAGGCTGTTGCCCAGAAACAACTTGCCTTCGTCTCCTGGAAAGCAAATCCAACGGAAGGAAATCTCATTTCCTTCCACAAAGCCCGAAACAAGTGTGTGTCCACCCTCAGGAGAGCCAGGAAACAATATCTCTCCGTTCTCAAGACCGAACTCTCTTATCTGTCTCCCTCTTCCAAATCCTGGTGGCGTCTGGTCAAATCCGTTTCTGGTGTTTGTTCCCCCTCCATCCCCTCCCTTACCTCAAACGGCTACACAGCTGACTCCGCACGTGAAAAAGCTGAATGCCTCAACTCCGTGTTTGCCTCTAAATCTTGTGTCCCAAACCCATCCCTCTCTGTACCCACCATACCCAGTCGTACCCTGCTGCTCCTGGACTCCGTGTCCTTTCCTCCTGACAAGGTGGAAAAGTTTCTGTCAACCCTCGACTCTGATTCTGCAACTGGACCCGACGGCATCAGCCCACGGGTCCTAAAATCCTGCTCTGCTGCTCTATCTCACCCTCTCTCTGTTCTCTTCACCCTCTCTTTTGCTCAAGGTCAACTGCCATCTGCTTGGAAATCAGCCAACATCACCGCTTTGCACAAAAAAGGTGCAAAAACAGATCCTAGCAACTACAGACCAATCAGCCTTCTCCCAATTATCAGCAAAGTCATGGAATCCATCATTGCTTCTGATATGAAATCTTTCCTCTTCTCCAATGGCTTGATCTCTGATCATCAATTTGGTTTCAGACCAGGTCACTCTACTCTGGACATGCTGCTTCTGCTGTCTCAACAATGGATGGAGGTCCTCAATGCCAAACAGGAAATTAGAGCTGTCTCCCTCGACATATCACGTGCCTTCGACACGGTCTGGCACCCCGCTCTGCTCACCAAACTCTCCTCCTTTGGTATCCATGGAAATCTCCACGCATGGCTGGCGGACTTCCTCTCTAGTCGTCGTCAACGTGTGGCCCTGAATGGGTTTCTCTCATCTCCTCTTCCTGTTCAGGCTGGAGTTCCCCAAGGCAGTGTTCTGGGCCCCGTGCTTTTTCTGGTCTTCATCAATGATCTCTCTGACTCTCTCGAAAATCCTCTCTATCTCTTTGCTGATGACTCCACTCTCTGCCGCTCCATTCCTCTTCCCTCAGATCGGCAGTCTGCTGCCTCCTCACTCTCTGAAGACCTGGACAAAATCACAGACTGGTCAAACAAGTGGAACATGTCTTTCAATCCTGACAAATCTCACACTCTTACTATGTCTCTCCGAAAAGATCGACTGGACAACCCTCCCATCTACTTTCTCAACAATCCTCTCCAAGAAGTTCTGTCGCTCAAGATTTTGGGTCTCACTATCTGCCATGATCTTTCTTGGGAAAACCACATTTCCAAGCTGGCCTCCAAAGCCAGTCGCCGACTGGGCATCCTCCGTCGTGCGAAGTCCTTCCTCGGCACACCTCAGCTCCTCACCACATACAAGGCTTTCATCCGCAGCTCAATGGAATACTGTTCTCCCCTATGGGCCGGTGCTCCTGCCTCACACCTAGCTCGGCTTCACGCTGTTGAAACCAAAGCTTTCAGAATTATTGGAATCTCCCGCGATGAAGCTATCTCTGAGGGCCTTTCACTCACTCACCGCAGGCAGGTAGGTGGTCTTTCTGTCTTCTACCGACTCCTCTCCGGCCTTGCACCCCCAGCTCTCTCTGTGCTCTGTCCCCCAAATATTCCTACAGGTCGCACAAGATCTGCCAGCAACCCTCTGATGGTTAAACTGCCGAAATCTCGGCTCTCCGCTCACCTTCACTCTTTCATTCCTCTTTTCTCCCGCCTCTGGAACAAACTCCCTCACTCCCTTCAATCCCACTCCTCCCTCCAGGTCTTTAAAACAACTGTTCACCACCATCTCTTATCTTCCCCCATCCAAAACCTTGATCTTTTCTACCCCCGCTAATTCACCCCAGATCCACCTTGTTTGAAATTCCAACTTCTTTCCTGGAAGTCCTGGCAGTGTCCATATGTTTTATACCTCTCCCACTGCCCCCTTCCCACGCCCCCCCCCCAAAGCCCTCGCCCTCTCTCAGATCTCTCGATGTCTCCATGTCTCTCGGTCCCTGCTCTCAAATGTTGTGTTTGTGTCCTTCCCCCTCTCTCCCCATCTTGTCTACCGCTCCCTATGTTATATGTTTTATGTGTCGGTTTGTCTTTCTGTGTGATTAATGTTCGCTCTTTCACGAGCCTCGATATTGTATACAAAAAAAAAAAAAAAAAAAAAAAATCTGAAGAAAATTGAAAACAAGTACACATACATTCAAAGTACACCGCCCCATGCCAAATAATTAAATATGCTGCAGCGCGGCATTGCCGGGGCGCCTCTGGCGCCCGGCAATACCGCAGTGCAGCTCATTGAGGCTGCATTGGGAGGGAGAGGTGTACACTAATTGATTGATTAATTGTATAATTAAAATCAATAAAAGATTATCACAAAGTATTTTCATAATCAATTGGCTAATCGCATAACTAAACCAGTAGTGCTTCATCCGAAGATGTATCTTTTAGAAATTTAATTAAATAAGTCATTTATAAAAAATTAAATAATTAATTGATTACTCAATAAATAATTAATCGATTAATCAATAAATAATTAATAGATGAAATGATTAATCAATAAATCAAAAATATCCTTGATAGCCACATCACTTGGTCACTCATGTCCAAATATTAGCTTCCCAGCTCAAAAGGTGCCTGAGATATTGGCCAAATGAGAAAGAAAATAAATAAATGATTAATAATGAAAATAAATAAATAATAATCATAAAAAAATTAAATTATTAATCAATTTGGTCAGAGAACACATAAACTACCACTATTTCATCAGAATCTGTAACTTTAAAAAAAAAAATTTTTTTGTCATTAATCGAATAATTAAATAATTAATCGATTAATTGATTAATTAATAAATCAAAAATATCCTTTGCAGCCAAATCACCTGGTCATTGGCATGTCCAAATATCAGCTTCCTAACTCAAAAGGTGCCTGAGTTAATAATGGTCAGAAGAGAAATGAAATTTAATTAATTAAATAAGTACTTAATTAAACGCTAATAATTAAATAACTCCTCAATTAATTGATTAATCAAAAAACAAAAAATACCGTTTTTGACAAAGGACTTGCTCACTATTGTGCCGAAATTTCAGCTTCCTAGCTCAAAGGATGGCTGAGATATCGTCCGGACAACCAAGGAAACAAGAAAACAAACAAACAAGAAACCAGAGTGAAAACTGAGTACTCTCTTTCAGCGTGCGTCACTGCCAAGCCCCCTTCGGTGCCCGGCAATGACGATTTGCAATGCCTGGAGGTGGCATAGGAAAGGAGCGGTGTACAACAAACAAACAAGAAACCAGAGTGAAAACTGAGTACTCTCTTTCAGCGTGCGTCACTGCCGAGCCCCCTTTGGTGCCCGGCAATGACGATTTGCAATGCCTGGAGATGGCATAGGAAAGGAGCGGTGTACAACAAGTACACATACATTCAAAGTACACCGCCCCATGCCAAATAATTAAATATGCTGCAGCGCGGCATTGCCGGGGCGCCTCCGGCGCCCGGCAATACCGCAGTGCAGCTCATTGAGGCTGCATTGGGAGGGAGAGGTGTACACTAATTGATTGATTAATTGTATAATTAAAATCAATAAAAGATTATCACAAAATATTTTCATAATCAATTGGCTAATCGCATAACTAAACCACTAGTGCTTCATCCGAAGATGTATCTTTTAGAAATTTAATTAAATAAGTCATTTATAAAAAATTAAATAATTAATTGATTACTCAATAAATAATTAATCGATTAATCAATAAATACTTAATAGATGAAATGATTAATCAATAAATCAAAAATATCCTTGATAGCCACATCACTTGGTCACTCATGTCCAAATATTAGCTTCCCAGCTCAAAAGGTGCCTGAGATATTGGCCAAATGAGAAAGAAAATAAATAAATGATTAATAATGAAAATAAATAAATAATAATCATAAAAAAATTAAATTATTAATCAATTTGGTCAGAGAACACATAAACTACCACTATTTCATCAGAATCTGTAACTTTAAAAAAAAATTTTTTTTTGTCATTAATCGAATAATTAAATAATTAATCGATTAATTGATTAATTAATAAATCAAAAATATCCTTTGCAGCCAAATCACCTGGTCATTGGCATGTCCAAATATCAGCTTCCTAACTCAAAAGGTGCCTGAGTTAATAATGGTCAGAAGAGAAATGAAATTTAATTAATTAAATAAGTACTTAATTAAACGCTAATAATTAAATAACTCCTCAATTAATTGATTATTCAAAAAACAAAAAATACCGTATTTGACAAAGGACTTGCTCACTACTGTGCCGAAATTTCAGCTTCCTAGCTCAAAGGATGGCTGAGATATCGTCCGGACAACCAAGAAAACAAACAAACAAACAACCAGAGTGAAAACTGAGTACTCTCTTTCAGCGTGCGTCACTGACGAGCCCCCTTTGGTGCCCAGCAATGACGATTTGCAATGCCTGGAGATGGCATAGGAAAGGAGCGGTGTACAACAAGTACACATACATTCAAAGTACACCGCCCCATGCCAAATAATTAAATATGCAGCAGCGCGGCATTGCCGGGGCGCCTCGGGCGCCCGGCAATACCGCAGTGCAGCTCATTGAGGCTGCATTGGGAGGGAGAGGTGTACACTAATTGATTGATTAATTGTATAATTAAAATCAATAAAAGATTATCACAAAATATTTTCATAATCAATTGGCTAATCGCATAACTAAACCACTAGTGCTTCATCCGAAGATGTATCTTTTAGAAATTTAATTAAATAAGTCATTTATAAAAAATTTAATAATAAAATTGATTACTCAATAAATAATTAATCGATTAATCAATAAATAATTAATAGATGAAATGATCAATCAATAAATCAAAAATATCCTTGATAGCCACATCACTTGGTCACTCATGTCCAAATATTAGCTTCCCAGCTCAAAAGGTGCCTGAGATATTGGCCAAATGAGAAAGAAAATAAATAAATGATAAATAATGAAAATAAATAAATAATAATCATAAAAAAATTAAATTA
Source organism: Myxine glutinosa (assembly GCF_964187855.1). Taxonomy (NCBI): domain Eukaryota; kingdom Metazoa; phylum Chordata; class Myxini; order Myxiniformes; family Myxinidae; genus Myxine; species Myxine glutinosa. Next base: position 61,134 of record NW_027616641.1, on the reverse strand, counting down.
TTAATCAATTTGGTCAGAGAACACATAAACTACCACTATTTCATCAGAATCGGTAACTTAAAAAAAAAAATTTTTTTGGTCATTAATCGAATAATTAAATAATTAATCGATTAATTGATTAATTAATAAATCAAAAATATCCTTTGCAGCCAAATCACCTGGTCATTGGCATGTCCAAATATCAGCTTCCTAACTCAAAAGGTGCCTGAGTTAATGGTCAGAAGAGAAAGGAAATTTAATTAATTAAATAAGTACTTAATTAATCGCTAATAATTAAATAACTCCTCAATTTATTGATTAATCAAAAAACAAAAAATACCGTTTTTGACAAAGCACTTTCTCACTATTGTGCCAAAATTTCAGCTTCCTAGCTCAAAGGATGGCTGAGATATCGCCCGGACAACCAAACAAGAAAACAAACAAACAAACAAACAAACAAGAAAGAAACCAGAGTGAAAACTGAGTACTCTCTTTCAGCGTGCGTCACTGCCGAGCCCCCTTCGGTGCCCGGCAATGACGATTTTCAATGCCTGGAGATGGCATATGAAAGGAGCGGTGTACAACAAGTACACATACATTCAAAGTACACCGCCCCATGCCAAATAATTAAATATGCTGCAGCGCGGCATTGCCGGGGCGCCTCTGGCGCCCGGCAATAACGCAGTGCAGCTCATTGAGGCTGCATTGGGAGGGAGAGGTGTACACTAATTGATTGATTAATTGTATAATTAAAATCAATAAAAGATTATCACAAAATATTTTCATAATCAATTGGCTAATCGCATAACTAAACCACCAGTGCTTCACCCGAAGATGTATCTTTTAGAAATTTAATTAAATAAGTCATTTATAAAAAATTAAATAATTAATTGATTACTCAATAAATAATTAATCGATTAATCAATAAATACTTCATAGATGAAATGATTAATCAATAAATCAAAAATATCCTTGATAGCCACATCACTTGGTCACTCATGTCCAAATATTAGCTTCCCAGCTCAAAAGGTGCCTGAGATATTGGCCAAATGAGAAAGAAAATAAATAAATGATTAATAATGAAAATAAATAAATAATAATCATAAAAAAATTAAATCATTAATCAATTTGGTCAGAGAACACATAAACTACCACTATTTCATCAGAATCTGTAACTTTAAAAAAAAAAAAGTTTTTGTCATTAATCGAATAATTAAATAATTAATCGATTAATTCATTAATTAATAAATCAAAAATATCCTTTGCAGCCAAATCACCTGGTCATTGGCATGTCCAAATATCAGCTTCCTAACTCAAAAGGTGCCTGAGTTAATGGTCAGAAGAGAAAGGAAATTTAATTAATTAAATAAGTACTTAATTAATCGCTAATAATTAAATAACTCCTCAATTTATTGATTAATCAAAAAACAAAAAATACCGTTTTTGACAAAGCACTTTCTCACTATTGTGCCAAAATTTCAGCTTCCTAGCTCAAAGGATGGCTGAGATATCGCCCGGACAACCAAACAAGAAAACAAACAAGTACACATACATTCAAAGTACACCGCCCCATGCCAAATAATTAAATATGCTGCAGCGCGGCATTGCCGGGGCGCCTCCGGCACCCGGCAATACCGCAGTGCAGCTCATTGAGGCTGCATTGGGAGGGAGAGGTGTACACTCATTGATTGATTAATTGTATAATTAAAATCAATAAAAGATTATCACAAAATATTTTCATAATCAATTGGCTAATCGCATAACTAAACCAGTAGTGCTTCATCCGAAGATGTATCTTTTAGAAATTTAATTAAATAAGTCATTTATAAAAAATTAAATAATTAATTGATTACTCAATAAATAATTAATCGATTAATCAATAAATACTTAATAGATGAAATGATTAATCAATAAATCAAAAATATCCTTGATAGCCACATCACTTGGTCACTCATGTCCAAATATTAAATTCCCAGCTCAAAAGGTGCCTGAGATATTGGCCAAATGAGAAAGAAAATAAATAAATGATTAATAATGAAAATAAATAAATAATAATCATAAAAAAATTAAATTATTAATCAATTTGGTCAGAGAACACAAAAACTACCACTATTTCATCAGAATCTGTAACTTTAAAAAAAAAAATTTTTTTGGCATTAATCGAATAATTAAATAATTAATCGATTAATTGATTAATTAATAAATCAAAAATATCCTTTGCAGCCAAATCACCTGGTCATTGGCATGTCCAAATATCAGCTTCCTAACTCAAAAGGTGCCTGAGTTAATAATGGTCAGAAGAGAAATGAAATTTAATTAATTAAATAAGTACTTAATTAAACGCTAATAATTAAATAACTCCTCAATTAATTGATTATTCAAAAAACAAAAAATACCGTATTTGACAAAGGACTTGCTCACTACTGTGCCGAAATTTCAGCTTCCTAGCTCAAAGGATGGCTGAGATATCGCCCGGACAACCAAGAAAGAAAACAAATAAGTCATTTATAAAAAATTAAATAATTAATTGATTACTCAATAAATAATTAATCGATTAATCAATAAATACTTAATAGATGAAATGATTAATCAATAAATCAAAAATATCCTTGATAGCCACATCACTTGGTCACTCATGTCCAAATATTAGCTTCCCAGCTCAAAAGGTGCCTGAGATATTGGCCAAATGAGAAAGAAAATAAATAAATGATTAATAATGAAAATAAATAAATAATAATCATAAAAAAATTAAATTATTAATCAATTTGGTCAGAGAACACATAAACTACCACTATTTCATCAGAATCTGTAACTTAAAAAAAAAAAATTTTTTTGTCATTAATCGAATAATTAAATAATTAATCGATTAATTGATTAATTAATAAATCAAAAATATCCTTTGCAGCCAAATCACCTGGTCATTGGCATGTCCAAATATCAGCTTCCTAACTCAAAAGGTGCCTGAGTTAATAATGGTCAGAAGATAAATGAAATTTAATTAATTAAATAAGTACTTAATTAAACGCTAATAATTAAATAACTCCTCAATTAATTGATTATTCAAAAAACAAAAAATACCGTATTTGACAAAGGACTTGCTCACTACTGTGCCGAAATTTCAGCTTCCTAGCTCAAAGGATGGCTGAGATATCGTCCGGACAACCAAGAAAACAAACAAGAAACCAGAGTGAAAACTGAGTACTCTCTTTCAGCGTGCGTCACTGCCGAGCCCCCTTCGGTGCCCGGCAATGACGATTTGCAATGCCTGGAGGTGGCATAGGAAAGGAGCGGTGTACAACAAACAAACAAACAAACAAGAAAGAAACCAGAGTGAAAACTGAGTACTCTCTTTCAGCGTGCGTCACTGCCGAGCCCCCTTCGGTGCCCGGCAATGACGATTTTCAATGCCTGGAGATGGCATATGAAAGGAGCGGTGTACAACAAACAAACAAGAAAGAAACCAGAGTGAAAACTGAGTACTCTCTTTCAGCGTGCGTCACTGCCGAGCCCCCTTCGGTGCCCGGCAATGACGATTTTCAATGCCTGGAGATGGCATATGAAAGGAGCGGTGTACAACAAACAAGAAAGAAACCAGAGTGAAAACTGAGTACTCTCTTTCAGCGTGCGTCACTGCCGAGCCCCCTTTGGTGCCCGGCAATGACGATTTGCAATGCCTGGAGATGGCATAGGAAAGGAGCAGTGTACAACAAGTACACATACATTCAAAGTACACCGCCCCATGCCAAATAATTAAATATGCTGCACTGCGGCATTGCCGGGGTGCCTCCGGCGCCCGGCAATACCGCAGTGCAGCTCATTGAGGCTGCATTGGGAGGGAGAGGTGTACACTAATTGATTGATTAATTGTATAATTAAAATCAATAAAAGATTGTCACAAAATATTTGCATAATCAATTGGCTAATCGCATAACTAAACCACTAGTGCTTCATCCGAAGATGTATCTTTTAGAATTTTAATTAAATAAGTCATTTATAAAAAATTAAATAATTAATTGATTACTCAATAAATAATTAATCGATTAATCAATAAATAATTAATAGATGAAATGATTAATCAATAAATCAAAAATATCCTTGATAGCCACATCACTTGGTCACTCATGTCCAAATATTAGCTTCCCAGCTCAAAAGGTGCCTGAGATATTGGCCAAATGAGAAAGAAAATAAATAAATGATTAATAATGAAAATAAATAAATAATAATCATAAAAAAATTAAATTAGTAATCAATTTGGTCAGAGAACACATAAACTACCACTATTTCATCAGAATCTGTAACTTAAAAAAAAAAAATTGTTTGGTCATTAATCGAATAATTAAATAATTAATCGATTAATTGATTAATTAATAAATCAAAAATATCCTTTGCAGCCAAATCACCTGGTCATTGGCATGTCCAAATATCAGCTTCCTAACTCAAAAGGTGCCTGAGTTAATAATGGTCAGAAGAGAAATGAAATTTAATTAATTAAATAAGTACTTAATTAAACGCTAATAATTAAATAACTCCTCAATTAATTGATTATTCAAAAAACAAAAAATACCGTATTTGACAAAGGACTTGCTCACTACTGTGCCGAAATTTCAGCTTCCTAGCTCAAAGGATGGCTGAGATATCGTCCGGACAACCAAGAAAGAAAGCAAGAAACCAGAGTGAAAACTGAGTACTCTCTTTCAGCGTGCGTCACTGCCGAGCCCCCTTTGGTGCCCGACAATGACGATTTGCAATGCCTGGAGATGGCATAGGAAAGGAGCGGTGTACAATTACTTGCAATAAAATGATTATCATCAAAATTCCTGTCTCAGAGAGACTTGAATAACTAGTTTTAGAGAATAAATATATATATTGAGATTGAAATGCAATTCTATTTACTTCAAAGGTTTCTAAAATTTTCCACAAATACCAAGAAAGACAAGATTTGTGTTTGAGGTTTGACAGGATGGTGTACAGGATTAACAGGATGCACACTCGAGCCATTGAGTCTGTGTGCAGATCCTTGTACTTCACTGATAGCAGGGTAATGGATGAAAGAGGACCACGCTTGAAGGAAGATTGAGAGAGAAGGGGGAAGAGGATACAGATGCTGAACAAGCTGAATAAGGATGGATTTTAGCAAGGATGGGAATAGTTGTTGTTTCGTATGCAGCCTGCGGCTGTTGGTTGCATTATCTTTCAGAAGTGAGACTGTGCCGTTGATGAAGTGCCCCTGTTACCAGTAGGCCAAATGTCGTCTTATCGGAATAATTATCATCAGTTGTTTGCCTAAACCTAAATCTGCTCAATACGAATTGTGATCCGTACACACACTACCCAGATAACGACCCCCCCCCCCCCCCCCCGCTCTTCCAACCTCGTTTGGACCTTTTGTATACTGGTCACAACACTTCCTGCACTAACCTGTGATTATTTTATCGATGTACTTATGATTGGTGCGGTTTTGCCCAAATGTTTACAGACAAGATCATGAATGGTGATGGTGAAAGGAGGATGTTGACGCTCACCTGTTCACTTCTTGTCATCACACAAAATGTGCATGTTTATCATGTTGTTTGAAGGTGTTTGACTTTGGATGAGTTTCTTATGCCAGATTAACTTGTGCTCCACCATCTTGTTTCCCTTCAGTGAAGTTGATCGACATCCCAACAAAAGATCCACACAATGAGTGCATGGTCCTCGTTATGGAGTATGTGGAAGCCGGTGAGGTTCCTGACGTCATTTTGCTGAAAAGCCACTGTTTGTGTCTATCAAGTCCAATTTTACCTGAGCAGCTAAATGATTTAGCAATTAGAAAACATGAATTATGATGTCTGATTGTTGGGCCATCTCATTCAGTTCTGACAAATCTCAGTTTCACCCTGTTACTCCCGCACGATTGTCAAAAACAACCAACTGATCTATTTTCCTGGTCAGACACAGGAAGTGGTTCGTTTTCTTGATTTTATAGGCTTCACCATCAGCCATGATGTGGAACACATATCACAGCTGTCTTCCAAACTGAGCTGCGGTTTCCATCATTCCAAATAATTCCTTAAACTCATAGCCTACAAGGTGTCTGTGTTGGTCAATGGGGACCGCGTCAGAGCTTTATATTCCACATAATCCAGGAAACCCGTTTGTGATTGTGCAACCTCTCATTTAGGTGAAGAAATGGCAGCATCACAAACTGATTTGGTTTCTGTTAAATAAGAAGCTCTCAACATCATTATCATGTCATGTGATGAGGCTGAAACACATTGCCAGTTCCTCACGTGACAGACGGAGTGTCTCATCTCATTTATGGGGCCTGTCAAAAGACAAAGTGTCTTGGAAGATACTGAAAAGTCTCCCGCTCCTTCACGACACAAGTTCCTCCAGTTATCCCCTCCTGATTAAACTCACAGTGCACACTTTCCACACACACTTTTTGGTTCCTCTTTTCTCCCATTTCTGTAACTGCCCTCTGAAAACGATTCAATCACATTCTCCCCTCCAAGACTTATTGCAGTTGGTGCACCACCATCGCATGTCACCCTCCATCCTTTCCTCTTTCCTCAATATTTTGCCTTTGTCCATGAACCCTCTTATCATTCTATCCTTCACTTTCAGTGTCTTGTGTTAACCCTCCCCTCCCCCCCCCACCCCCTCTCTCTCTCTCTCACTCTTTCTGTTTCTCTCTCTTTCTCTCCTCTCTCTCTCTCTCTCGCTCTCGCTCTTGCTCTCGCTCTCTCTCGCTCTCGCTCTCGCTCTCTCTCGCTCTCGCTCTCTCTCGCTCTCTCTCTCGCTCTCCCTTGCTCTCTCTCGCTCTCTCTCTCTCGCCCCCTGCTACGATTTGGGTGTGGCATCATGGCGGCTGTGTGCGCTGAGCTGTGTGTACTGTGCTGTGTTGGCGCCCTTCCCATCCCCACTTCGCCCCCTTTGTGTCTTGTATGTGTTTGTGGAATTTTCCCCGTGTTTTGCTCTCTTTGTCGAGACGAGAGAGAGAGAGAGCGAGAGCGAGAGCAGCTATTTGGCATTGGCGGTAGGCCTTTCCCTGTTCTGGGCGTTGGTTATCGCGATAAAACTTTGGGTTCGTTTTTTTTTCTTTCTCCTTGTCGGTAACCGGGCATCTTGCCGGGGTATCGACGTTCCACTTCAAATCATATTTATTTTCTTTCGTTTGGTTTAATTATTACTACCTTTTCCTTTTTTTTTTTTTTTTTAATCTCCCCAACCCGAGTTGTTCGGGTAAAACGGAGTTCTTTTGTTTTAGTCATGGCGACGACTCGTTCACAGCAAGACGCTGCATTCGAATCGTTAACCCGCAAACATGCTCTGGTTTGTGTCCCTCCTGAAGGGATTCCGACCGAAGAGATCGTCTTGGCGGTTGGAAAGGTTATCGGAATTGAACATGTACATGCTGCGTCACGTATGAACCAGAAGGTCGTGGTCTTCGTTGCGGATGAGCATCGAGTTCACGATGTCGTGAGTTCTGGGTTAACCACAGAGAGTGGTCACTTTGTTATGGCCTCCCCGATGGATGTCCCGGCAATGAAAATAATCCTTTCAAATTGTCCTCCTTTCGTGTCCAATGAAAAACTCGTGTCGGTTTTGTCTCGATATGGTACAATCGTTTCGAGAATCTCGATGATCCCCCTCGGATGCCGCCATGAAAAAGCGAAGCACGTGATGAGCTTTCGACGGCAGCTTCACATGGTTCTTCCAGACCGTGGGGATGATACGGGTTTAAAGATTTCATTTAAGATTAAAATTGATGACCGTGATTATCAAATATACGCTTCATCAGCGACCTTGACATGTTTTCTCTGTGGGGCGTTTGGGCATTTAACGAGATTTTGTCCGAAAGCTGCTTGTTCAACGTGTGGGGAATCAGGACACGTTGATCAAGATTGTAAAACGGTTAACAACCCACTACCTCGTGTGGTGGAGGAGGTGACACCCAGTGTCTCAAATGTTTCCGCTGACACTGTGTCCTTACAGAGTGAGGAGGGTTTTGTGACTGTGGCAAAAAGACGTAGAGCCTCCGCTCCTCGTGGCCCCACTAGTGCCCCCAAAGTAGTTGTTCTGGATACGAGTGGTGCAGTAGCTGAGGAACCTCAAGATAGTGAGAAAAAAGATGGATTACCTTCCAATGATGGAATTTTAATCCAAAGTGCACAAGGTGGTACAGTTCCATCAAATAGTTGTACAAATGAAGGGTCTATTATTATTGATGAGATGTTGGTTGAATGTCAGGAGACATCACCATCATCATCATCACCACCACTACCTGAGCCTCAACAAAACAGTGCGTCAATCCATTCCAATGTTCCCACTGCAACAAATGATCAGAATACAGGTTGTGTGGCCCCGACGGAGGTGCCCGACGTATTAGACAATCAAGTGAAACCCAAGAGGTTTCCTTCCTATGCGCAAGCGGTAAGAACACCTGCCAAACAACCACCTGAACCCATTCCCACGGACTCACCTCCTGAGCAGCCCTGTACTCCTGTTGTGAGTACACATGAAACTGTTACTTCCACTGTGCTTGATGAACCGGAGATCCCTCGTAGAGTCGATGAGCCCCTCTTCCCCCCCCTAGCCCCCCCCCCCCACCATGCACAGATGCCACAGTTAAAATCGATGCACCAGATGGACAAATTGGTTGTGACCTGGAGGGGGCTGTACCTGCAGAATCCGAACAAATTGCTACTGAAGAACCGCGGGAATTTGTGGTTGACAGCATGGGTTACGAGTCTGATGGAACATCTTCTGTTGCTTCGACCCTAAGTGACACAGGCAGCGATATTCCTCCTCACAACCTTGAGGTTGATTCCTCAGTATCTCCCGATGCCGTTCACGCCTTCTTACACAAAAGTTTTCGCAAAAAGGGGGTCAAAATTAAAGATCATTTTCCAGTCCTAGAAGATTTCATTCAAGTGACTCGACTAATGATTTCTAGACCGGATCGGTACAACGTTGCAGACCCTCAACGTCACCGGTTAAGGAAATTTCTAAGTCGTGCTCGGAGCGAACTTAAAGACCATGGTTGATGTCCTGCCGATGTCTCATCACAAATGAAACCGCATTGCCAGCCTTAATATCAACGGTGGTCGCACGTCTCTTCGTAAAGTGCAAGTTAAACAACTAATTGAGTGTAACAAGGTTGACATCTTGTTGTTACAGGAAACTCATTCTACTGAAGGTTCTTCAGCTGAGTGGGAGTTGTTTCTTAAAGGGCATTGGTTCTTTAGCAATCTATCAAGCCCAATTGCTGGGATAGCCATCTTCTTTCGGCAAACTCTTCCCTTGACTTCGGTTTCCTTTAAAGAAATTGTGAAGGGATATTTAGCTTCGCTGACTTTCTCTGTTGGTCAGCAGCTTGTCACAATAATCAATGTGTATGCACCAAGTACAAATGCTGAAAGATCTTCCTTTTTTGACTGTCTTGACTCATATCTTGCTGGTGTTCCCCCTGACCACTTTCTATGTCTTGGAGGAGATTTCAATTGCACACTTAACCCCTCCCTTGATAGGAATGGGGCTGAGCCACATGCAGCCAGTACAAGACCTCTCGTTCGCTCAATATCAAGATTCAAGTTGACAGACATTTGGAGATTGCAACATCCGATGCAGCAACAATTTACTTGGTGTCGCTGCTCTAACAACTTAGTGTCGCTACCTCGACTTGATAAATTGTACGTTTCTGACCATTTCCTCAACCTCGTTTTAAACACCTCTATTCTCCCATCTGGGTTTTCCGATCACCACATCGTCACTATGCATTTTCAATTATTGCCACTCATAAAGGTGGTGAGCCCTTATTGGAAGTTCAACACAACACTTCTTCAAAACGAATTCTTTGTTGCATCCTTTAGGGCCTTTTGGGCACATTACATCACGATGGATAAAGAGTTCTCATGTTTACGTAAGTAGTGGGACAACGCTAAAGCTCAAATTAGAGTTTTTTGTCAATTTCTCACGACACAGTACTCGGGATCACGATGTAAATATAGATCTGGTGAAGACACAAATTCTTCACTTGCAAAACAAAGTGTCCTCCTCTAGTAATAATGGGCAGCAGCAGACGTTGTATGAAAAGAAAGCCCTGTTAAATGAATTACTGGCCGAACGTGCAAAGGGTGCACTCCTTCGGATGAGAATGACTCATTTGCAACAACTAAATAACCCGAGCAGACTTTTCTTCAAGCTGGAAACTGCCTCAAAAAAAAACAAACAAATATTGTCCTTGTGTTCTGCTGACGGAAGGATTTTGACTGATCCAAGTGACATTAAACTTACTATTAAGACTTTCTTTTCTCAACTCTACTCCTACAAGCACACTTTCCCAAACCACATATATTCATTTACCGCATCCTTGCCTGCACTTACTGAGACCCTGAATTCGACTGCTGAAGGCGAAATAACATTGGACGAGCTCACTAGTGTTTTAAAGACCTTGCCCACCAGCAGGGCACCTGGCTTAGACGGGTTGCCAGTGGAATTCTACAGCACCTTTTGGGATTTGCTGGGACCATGTCTACTAATTGTCTTCATAGAAAGCATACAAACTGGTGAACTTCCCTTGGGCTGCAGACGTGCCGTCATTTCATTAATCCCTAAAAAGGGAGATCTTCAACTGGTTGAGAACTGGCACCCGATCTCTCTACTCTGTACTGATTACAAAATCCTGTCTAAATTACTCGCTAATCACATAAAACCTTAATCAAGTACGTTGTATCCCCCGACCAGTCTTATTGTATTCCCGGCAGATCGATATTTGACAATAATTTTTCTTTTCGTGATTTGATTTCGATTTGTCATTGTCAGAATGTTAACACCGGGCTGATCTTTTTAGATCAGGAAAAGGCCTTTGATAGTGTTGACCATCCGTATTTACTTGAAGTTTTGAAGGGGTTTGGGTTTGGTTCCTTCTTTATTTCTTGTATCAAGCTGCTGTATCACAACAACTTTAGTTTGGTGAAGAGCAACAACAGTTTATGTTCACCTTTTCCTATTCAGCGAGGTATTAGACAAGGCTGCCCTCTTTCCGGGTACCTGTATTCACTTTCCATTGAACCCTTGCTGATTCACTTAGGCCACAAACTTTCTGTGTTCTTGGTGACACCTCTTGCTAATCCTGTCAAGGTGCTCGTGTATGCTGATGATTTGTGTGTGATTGTTAACACTCAGTCTGACATTGCTGCCCTCACAAGTGCTCTATGTGAATTCAATTTGGCATCTTCTGCTACTGTCAATTGGAGTAAGAGTAAAGCCTTGTGTCTTGGTCCTTCTGGGTTATTTATCCCACCTTCCCTGCCTAATGCTTTGCAGTGGAGGTATGATGGTGTTAAACATCTCGGTGTGTTTCTTGGGAATGAGACCTTTTCCTCATCGTCGACGAGTCTGGCATTTCACTCAGGCCAACTGGCACGGTCTTCAAGCAGCCATCAATCATCTGGACTGGTCTCCCATCTCTACTGCCTCTGACATAAATTCTTCCTGGGAATTCTTCCAAAGCAAACTGCTCTCTCTCATGCACAGATTTATCCCATCTCGTCTTCTGTTGTCATACCCTTCCTCCCGTCCATGGTACACGGAATCTTGTGGTGAGGTTATTGCCCAGAAACAACTTGCTTTCGTCTCCTGGAAAGCAAATCCAACGGAAGTAAATCTCATTTCCTTTCACAAAGCCCAAAACAAGTGTGTGTCCACCCTCAGGAGAGCCAGGAAACAATATCTCTCCGTTCTCAGGACCGAACTCTCTTATCTGTCTCCCTCTTCCAAATCCTGGTGGCGTCTGGTCAAATCTGTTTCTGGTGTTTGTTCCCCCTCCATCCCCTCCCTCACCTCAAATGGCCACACGGCTGACTCCGCTCGTGAAAAAGCTGAATGCCTCAACTCTGTGTTTGCCTCTAAATCTTGTGTCCCAAACCCATCGCTCTCTGTACCCACCATACCCAGTCGTACCCAGCTGCTCCTGGACTCTGTGTCCTTTCCTCCTGACAAGGTGGAAAAGTTTCTGTCAACCCTCGACTCGGATTCTGCAACTGGACCTGACGACATCAGCCCACGGGTCCTAAAATCCTGTTCTTCCGCTCTTTCACTCCCTCTCTCTGTTCTCTTCACCCTCTCTTTTGCTCAAGGTCATCTTCCATCTGCTTGGAAATCTGCCAACATCACCGCTTTGCACAAAAAAGGTGCAAAAACAGATCCCAGCAACTACAGAGCAATCAGCCTTCTCCCAATTATCAGCAAAGTCATGGAATCCATCATTGCTTCAGATATGAAATCTTTCCTCTTCTCCAATGGCTTGATCTCTGATCATCAATTTGGTTTCAGACCTGGACACTCTACTCTGGAAATGCTGCTTCTGCTTTCTCAACAATGGATGGAGGTCCTCAATGCCAAACAGGAAATTAGAGCAGTCTCCCTTGACATATCACGTGCCTTCAATACGGTCTGGCACCCCGCTCTGCTCACCAAACTCTCCTCTTTTGGTATCCATGGAAATCTCCACGCATGGCTGGCGGACTTCCTCTCTAGTCGTAGTCAACGTGTGGCCCTGAATGGGTTTCTCTCATCTCCTCTTCCTGTTCAGGCTGGAGTTCCACAAGGCAGTGTTCTCGGCCCTGTGCTTTTTCTGGTCTTCATCAATGATCTCTCTGACTCTCTTGAAAATCCTCTATCTCTTTGCTGATGACTCTACTCTCTGTCGCTCCATTCTTCATCCCTCAGATCGGCAGTCTGCAGCCTCCTCACTCTCTGCAGACCTGGACAAAATCACAGACTGGGCAAACAAGTGGAACATGTCTTTCAATCCTGACAAATCTCACACTCTTACGATGTCTCTCCGAAAAGACCGACTGGACAACCCTCCCATCCACTTTCTGAATAATCCTCTCCAAGAAGTTCTGTCACTCAAGCTTTTGGGTCTCACTATCTGCCATGATCTTTCCTGGGAAAACCACATTTCAAATCTGGCCTCCAAGGCCAGTCGCCGACTGGGCATCCTCCGTCGTGCGAAGTCCTTCCTTGGCACACCTGAGCTCCTCACCACATACAAGGCTTTCATCCGCAGCTCAATGGAATACTGCTCTCCCCTCTGGGCTGGTGCTCCTGCCTCACACCTAGCTCGTCTTCACGCTGTTGAAACCAAAGCATTCAGAATCATTGGAATCTCCCGCGATGAAGCTAACTCCAAGGGCCTCTCACTCGCTCACCGCAGGCAGGTTGGTGGTCTTTCCATCTTCTACCGACTCCTCTCTGGCCTTGCCCCCCCAGCTCTCTCTGGGCTCTGTCCCGCAAATATTCCTACAGGTCGCACAAGATCTGCCTGCAACCCTCTTATGGTCATACTGCCAAAATCAAGACTCTCTGCTCACCTTCACTCCTTCATTCCTCTTTTCTCCCGCCTCTGGAACAAACTCCATCACGCTCTTCGATCCCACTCCACCCTCCAGGTCTTTAAAACAGCTGTTCACCACCATCTCTTATCTTCCCCCATCCAAAACCTTGATCTTTTCTACCCCCGCAAATTTCACCCCAATTCCACTTTTTTGAAATACCAACTTCTGTCCTGGAAGTCATTGGTGTCCTTGTGTTTTATACTTCTCCCTCCACCCCCCCCCCCTTCCCATGCCTCCTCCCCCCAAGCCCTCTCCCTTCCACACATCTCCCTGCTCTCAAATGTTGTGTTTGTGTGCTTCCCCTTCTCTCCCCATCTTGTTTTCCGCTCCTGCTTTTTGTGTGTTTTGTTTGTCTGGTTGATTTGTTTGTGAAGTAAATGTTAGCTCTTTCACGAGCCTCGATTCAGTACACACACACAAAAAAAAAAGGAAAAAAAAAAAGAAGAAAAAAAAAGAAAGAACTGGGATCAGATGGCTGATCAGATCTCCCATATCCTTAATTGTTGGAAAAGATTGTCCAGCCTGCTGTCTTATAGAGGTCGAGTGCTGATAATTAATAACTTGGCTGCTTCCAAACTCTGGCATCGGATGGCTGTCTTACAACCGCCCAAATCGCTAGTCGTTAACTAGCAGCGTATCCTTGTTAATTTTTTTTGGAACGGCATGCACCGGCTTCGAGCTGATCTTCTAAGTGTCTCCTTGGATAAAGGAGGTCAAGGACTTGTGCACATTACCAGTAAAATACTGGCTTTTCGACTAACCACCTTGAGAATGAAGGTGTGGAGGTTGAAAGAGGTGACAGTGAGGGAGGCATTAAAAGAGAGGCTGAGTATGGTGGAGGATGATGTGGTTGAGCTTGAAAGTGGTTGGATGTCAATGAAAGATAGTCTGTTGGGAGCCGTTGGTGAGGTATGTGGATGGACAAAAGGACCACCGAGGCACTTGGAAACATGGTGGTGGGATGATGGAGTTAGAAAGAAAATTGACGAGAAGAGGAAGAAGTTCAAGGAGTGGCAGAAGGTGAAGGGTATGGGGGCAGAAACAGCAGAGCATGAAAATTATAAGGCAACCAAGAAGGCTGCAAAGAAAGAGGTAGCAAAGGAACAGGAGGCATGTAGGAAAATGTTCGGAGAGCGCTTGGATTCGGAAGAGGGTCAGAGAGCGGTATTCACGATTGCAAAGCAGATAGCGAAAGAGAGGTGTGATGTGATGGGGGTGAGCTGCTTGAAGGATGAAGTGGGACAAATCCTTGTGGACCCAAATGGAATTAAAGGAAGATGGAAGAGATATATGGAAATACTGTTGAATGCAGAGAATGAATGGGATGGCAACATAGAGAGTAACCCAGTTTTAGGACCTGCAGAGAAGATAACCGAGAAGGAAGTTGAGGAAGCGATAAAAGCAATGAAGAGTAGAAAAGCGGGAGGGCCGACGGGAGTTGTGGGAGATATGTTGAAGGCAGCGGGAAATTGGGGTGTGAAGAGAATGACAGAGATCTGTAATCTGGTGGTGAAAGAAGGTCGCATTCCAGTGGATTGGGAACTGAGTACCCTTGTCCCTCGATACAAGAGGAAAGGTGACCCTCTGGACTGTGGCTCGTATCGAGCGATAAAGTTATTGGAGCATGGAATGAAGGTATTGGAAAGGGTGTTGGAGAGGAGAATAAGGAAGAAAGTGAAGATTGACGAAATGCAGTTTGGATTTATGCCAGGAAGAGGAACGACAGACGCGCTTTTTATTGTGAGGCAGTTGCAGGAGAAGTATATGGAGAAGAGGAAGAAGTTGTTTCTTGGGTTTGTTGATCTGGAGAAAGCATTCGATAGGGTTCCACGTGAAGTAGTGGCATGGGCATTGAGGAAGTTAGGAGTGGAGGAATGGTTGATCAGAGTAGTGATGGCAATGTACAAAAGAGCACGCACAGCTGTAAAGACGAAGGACGGGAACAGTGGTGAGTTTGAGGTGAAGATGGGAGTGCATCAGGGGTCGGTACTAAGTCCACTACTATTTGTAGCTGTGATGTAGGTGCTTGCTCAGAACGTAAAGGAGGGTTTACCGTGGGAGTTGTTGTATGCAGATGATCTGGTGTTGATTGCAGAAAGTATGGATGGACTGAAGGAGGAGATGAACAAGTGGAAGGAATGCATGGAGACAAAAGGTCTGAAGCTGAATATCGGAAAAACGAAGGTGATGGCAGGTGGTAAAGCATGTGGTGAGGTGGAAAGAATGGGAAGTGGCTGTGTGCTGTGTGCAGGAAGGGTGTCGGAGTGAATTCCATTCAATGTACAATGTGCGCTGAGTGGGTTCATCAAAAATGTAGTGGTTTGAGAGGGTCATTAACCAGTGTGGCAGCTACATTCAAGTGTGAGGTGTGCACAGAGGGAGCTGCCAATGGAGGAAATGTTGATTCGGATCTTGGAGACGGCGTGAAGCTGGAAGGTGTGAAAACATTTTGCTGCCTCGGAGACATGCTGAATGGAGAAGGTGGATCAGACTCGGCAACGGTTGCTAGAGTGAGATGTGCATGGAAGAAGTTTCGGGAACTGAATGGCGTGCTGACGAGGAGGGGAGTGTCATTGAAGTTGAGCGGAAAGGTGTATGCTGCATGTGTGAAAAGTGTTATGATTTATGGGAGTGAGACATGGGGAATGAACGTAGAGCAGCAACGAAGGCTGGAAAGGGTGGAAATACGAATGGTTCGGTGGATGTGTGGAGTATCGTTGAGAGAGAGGAATACAAATGATGAATTGCGAAAGATGATGGGAATAGAGCCTGTGATGGATGCTGTGAAGAGAAACAGGTTGAGATGGTTTGGTCATGTGTTGAGGAAGGATGAAAGTGACTGGTTGAAAAGAGTGATGGAAATGAATGTAGAAGGAAGTAGAGGACGGGGAAGACCGAGAAAGACTTGGCTAAAGATGGTCGAAGAAGAAATGCGGGCAAGGGGGTTAGCAATGGGAGATGCAGAAAATAGGGCAAAATGGAGAACATTGTCATGGGGACCGCAAGGCTTACCCCCGCTCTTGCAGGGAAAATGGCCTTAAAATGCCTGTTGTGTTTGTTGTATTTGATTTCGATTTGTCATTGTCAGAATGTTAACACCGGGCTGATCTTTCTAGATCAGGAAAAGGCCTTTGATAGTGTTGACCATTCGTATTTACTTGAAGTTTTGAAGGGGTTTGGGTTTGGTTCCTTCTTTATTTCTTGTATCGAGCTGCTGTATCACAACAACTTTAGTTTGGTGAACATCAACAACAGTTTATGTTCACCTTTTCCTATTCAGCGAGGTATTAGACAAGGTTTCCCTCTCTCCGGGTACCTGTGTTCACTTTCCATTGAACCCTTGCTGATTCACTTACACCACAAACTTTCTGGGTTCTCGGTGACACCTCTTGCTAATCCTGTTAAGGTGCTTGCGTATGCTGACGATCTGTGTGTGATTGTTAACACTCAGTCTGACATTGTTTCCCTCACAAGTGTTCTATGTGAATTCAATTTGGCATCTTCTGCTACTGTCAATTGGAGTAAGAGTAAAGCCTTGTGTCTTGGTCCTTCTGGGTTATTTGTCCCACCTTTTCTGCCTAATGCTTTGCAGTGGAGGTATGATGGTGTTAAACATCTCAGTGTGTTTCTTGGGAATGAGACCTTTTCCTTAAAGAACTGGGATCAGATGGTTGATCAAATTTCCCATGTCCTTAATTGTTGGAAAAGATTGTCCAGCCTACTGTCTTATAGAGGACGAGTGCTGATAATTAATAACTTGGCTGCTTCCAAACTCTGGCATCGGATGGCTGTCTTACAACCGCCCAAATCGCTAGTCATTAACCTGCAGCGTATCCTTGTGAATTATTTCTGGAATGGTATGCACCGGCTTCGAGCTGATCTTCTAAGTGTCCCTCTGGATAAAGGGGGTCAAGGACTTGTGGACATGACCAGTAAAATACTGGCTTTTCGACTAACCACCTTGCGCCAACTTCTGTACAAGGAAGTCCTGTCTTGGCGGCCCCTGGCTTCTTGCTTGTTGCAGCAAGTTGGTAAGCTCAGGTGTGGCCCTGAGCTCTTTCTACTTGATCTGCAGCGAATAGACATCTCCTTGCTGCCCTCCTTTTACTGAAGTCTCGTGAATGCCGGACAGTGCCTCCTTCCAGTACGAAACAAGGATACGTATAAATTTTGGAACCTAATGTGTGAACCCGTTTTCTTCAACAGCCTATTTTGTCATGACTGCCAAAGTAGGTCCCTAATTCAATCCTTTATTGAATCTGTTTTTTTCCTTGTCAAGGACTTTGTTAACCATACTTACTCTGGTTGGCAGACCCCGAACCAGATTTTGGAAGTTTGCAATGTTACCTCAGCTCGACTAATTGGACAACTTCTTCGTTCATTTGTTAAAGTGTTTAACTCTTTTAATTTATCATGGCCTCCACTGCACGATGTTCAAAACACAAAAACGTAGCACCCTGACTTCCCTGATTTTTGTTTTTCTGGTGCTCCTTCCACAAAGCCTCTACAAGCCTGTGCAAAGGCTACTCTGTATGTGCAATGTCTTCATGTTGTTATCTCTGCCAACCCCAATAGCCCACTGACCACCCACTGGAAAGAGCTTCTGCCCGTAGGGGCTCCATCTTCTCCTTCCTGGTCCTCCATGTACACGTCACCTGTGTCTAAACATGCCGGAAACATACAGTGGAGGCTTGCACATTATTCCTTGCCTTCCAACGTGTTTCTCAAAAGACTGAACCTCGTGATGTCTGATGAATGCCCTTTTTGCCATCACTCCGAGGACACTTTCCATGCATATGTCGGATGCCAAAGGCTGGCTCCACTTTTTCAACTCCTGAAATATACTTTCCGGAATTTCGGTTTTTGTTTTTCCTTCTATCATTTTGTGTACTGCATGCCTGTATCTAATGAGAGTGCCGGATCTCAAATTGTTAATTTCTTACTTGCTGAGGCGAAACTCGCGATATATATTACACGGAAGAGTAGGGTTTCTGGGATAAGTTCACCGGAATGCAGTGTTTTGTTAGCCTTTAAAGCCCATGTGTTTGCCCGTCTTAAAACTGAATTTCACTTTTACCGAGATACTTCTCGGGTTAATCACTTTGTTCAGAAATGGTGCAAAGCTGAAGTCCTGTGTAAGGTGGAGGGAGATTAACTTTTTTTGGTGCTCTAATTAACATCTCGTGTTTTTCTGTTCCTTGATTTAATTATTTTTGTTGACTGCCATTGTATTACTTGTTTTGCTTTTATACTTTTGTCTCTGTCTCTGTCTCTGTTTCTGTCTCTGTCTCTGTCTCTGTCTCTGTCTCTCGCTCTGTCTCTGTCTCTCGCTCTGTCTCTCGCTCTGTCTCTCGCTCTGTCTCTCGCTCTGTCTCTCGCTCTGTCTCTCACTCTGTCTCTCGCTCTGTCTCTCGCTCTGTCTCTCGCTCTGTCTCTCGCTCTGTCTCTCGCTCTGTCTCTCGCTCTGTCTCTCGCTCTGTCTCTCGCTCTGTCTCTCGCTCTGTCTCTCGCTCTGTCTCTCGCTCTGTTTCTCTCTTTTTTGACCGTATCGAAGGCACGTGATATGTCAAGGGAGACAGCTCTAATTTCCTGTTTGGCATTGAGAACCTCCATCCATTGTTGAGACAGCAGAAGCAGCATGTCCAGAGTAGAGTGACCTGGTCTGAAAGCAAATTGATGATCAGAGATCAAGCCATTGGAAAAGAGGAAAGATTTCATATCCAAAGCAATGATGGATTCCATGACTTTGCTGATAATTGGGAGAAGGCTGATTGGTCTGTAGTTGCAAGGATCTGTGTTTGCACCTTTTTGTGTAAAGTGGTGATGTTGGCTGATTTCCAAGCTGATGGCAGATGACCTTGAGCAAAAGAGAGGGTGAAGAGAACAGAGAGACGGAGGGAAAGAGCAGTCAAGCAGGATTTTCGGACCCGTGGGCTGATGCCGACAGATCCAGTTGCAGAATCAGAGTCGAGGGTTGACAGAAACTTTTCCACCTTGTCAGTAGGAAAGGACACAGAGTCCCAGAGCATCTGGCTACGACTGGTTACGGTGGGTACAGAGAGGGATGGGTTTGGGACACAAGATTTGGAGGCAAACACAGAGTTGAGGCATTCAGCTTTTTCACGTGCAGAGTCAGCTGTGTAGCCATTTGAGGTAAGGGAGGGGATGGAGGGGGAACAAACACCAGAAACAGATTTGACCTGATGCCACCAGGATTTGGAAGATGGAGACAGATTTGATAGTTCGGTCTTGAGAATGGAGAGATTTTGTTTCATGGCTCTCCTGAGGGTGGACACACACTTGTTTCGGGCTTTGTGAAAGGAAATGAGATTTCCCTTTCGTTGGATTTGCTTTCCAGGAGGCAAAGGCAAGTTATTTCTGGGCAACAGCCTCACGACAAGATTCCGTGTACCGTGGACGGGAGGAAAGGTATGACAACTGAAGACGAGATGGGATAAATCTGTGCATGAGAGAGAGCAATTTACTTTGGAAGAATTCCCAGGATGAGTTGATGTCTGAGGCAGTAGAGATGGGAGACCAGTCCAGATGATTTATGGCTGCTTGAAGACCGTGCCAGTTGGCCTGAGTGAAATGCCAGACGTGTCGACGCTGAGGAGGCTCTCTGAGAATGATCAGAAAGATGTCCACTTTAACTGTTAATTTCCACTGTTCATTCATTCCCCTACTTGTATCCAGCTGTGGTCCTCTATCACCTTGCTCTTCAATGACCTTTGATTTTGCAAGCAAATTTTTATCGTCATCATTTTGTGTTTATTTTAGCAATGAAACATTCAAATCTTCAAAAACAAAATAACTTTTCCTCTCCTCCTGTTTTCTCAGAAATGCAAAATTCTTCACTCTGCAGACCTGGTTAAAACCACAAACTGGTCAAACAAGTGGAACATGTCTTTCAATCCTGACATATCTCACACTCTCACTTTGTCTCTCGAAAAATACCGCGACATCCTCCCATGTACTTGCTCAACAATCCTCTCAAAGAAATTCTGTCACTCAAGCTTTTGGGTCTCACAATCTGCCAAGATCTTTCTTGGCAAAACCACATTTCCAAGCTGGCCTCCAAAGCCAGTCACCGACTGGGCATCCTCCGTCATAAGAGGTCCTTTTTGGACACCTCTGAGCTGTTCATCATGTACAAAGCTTTCATCCGCAGATCAATGGAATACTGCTCTCCCCTCTGACCTGTGCTCCTGGCTCACACCTATCTCAGCTTCACGCTGTTGAATCCAAAGGTTTCAGCATCATTGGAATCTCCCGTGATGAAGCTGATTCTGAAGGCCTTTCATTCGCTCACCGCAGGCTGGTTGGTGGTCTTTCTGTCTTCTATTGACTCTTCTCCGGCCGACCTCCCCCAGCTCTGTCTGTGCTCTGCACCTCAAATATTCCTGCAGGCGGCACAAGATTTGCAGGCAACCCTCTTCTGGTGAAACTACCAAAATCAATACTCTCTGCTCACCTTCACTCTTTCATTCCTTTTTTCTCTCACCTCTGCAACAAACTCCCACACTCTGTTCAATCCCACTTATCCCTCCAGGTCTTCAAAACAGCTGTTCATCACCATCTCTTGTCTTACCCCATCTAAATCCTTGATCTTTTCTATCCCAGATAAAACACTCCAAATCTCACTCTTTGAATCTCTCTAACTTATTTCCTGTAATTCCGAGTAGTGTTCATTTGCGTTATACAGGGTACTCCCCCCCCCCCCATTCCCTCCTCTCCAGTCCTCTACCTTCCACAGATCTACCGCCGTCCCTGTTCTCTGCTGTTTTTGCGCTTGTGTGCTTCCCTCTCACTCCCCTCTTGTCTCTCGCTCCCTTCATTGTATGTTTTGTGTGTCTGTGCATGTTTTCATGTTTAATGTGTTCGCTCTACACGAGCCTCGATTCTGTACACACTTTTTTTTTTAATCTCATTGCCTTGCCCTTGTACGTTTCTGTCTGCTGTGTGCAGGTTCACTCGCTTCCCAAATTCATGTTCTGAGGAAATTTCCAGAAAGAATGTTGTGGTCTCCCATGAAACAGGTGAGCAGAAGTTGGTTACCATTTGGAGCAGAGGTTGGAGCAGAAGTTGGTAAAATACCCATTCCATTCCTCATTCCACCCTCATTGTGATGTTTATGTCGTGGTTTGAAATATTACAGAAATAATTGAACTCAAAATTGTAAAATCTCAACCACAATCTGTGTCCATGTTTGACTATTTCATCTCCTCCTCCCTTCAGATGGCTGATGCTTTTGAGTACATGCACTCCCAGAACATTGTGCACAGGGATATAAAGGTAATCAAATACACCAGTGCAGACCGTGATACGTTCTTCGTAACACTACAATGAAAACCATTTTTGGTGCAGCAAAGGAAGGAATGGGAGTGCGAAGTGGAGGGTGCATGAAAGAACAAAATTCATATTCTTGGGTGAAACCTACAATGGAGGGAAAGAGGCTGGGATCTGTCACATATGGACCCTTTTTGTGTTCATTATATAATGATTTAAACTTCAAATATAAATAGAAAGTAAGAAATCAAAATTAAATACCCATTCCAGCCAGGTTGTAGTCTGTGAAAATTACTGCCACCCACTGTTGGAATTTGTGTGTAATTTTGATATCTATTCACGGTGGTCCCAGAATCCCCTTACACACACTATCTTATGGTCTATTGTCCATAAGTGCTGTTCTACCTTAACCTTCTCCACCTTATTCAGATTATTACCTCATAAGAGGTCTAACACTCTGCTCCTCATGGGATTATCGACGAACTGAATTGAAAAGAAATCCTGGAGAAGATCATGAAATTCCTCCTCTGCCCTTCCCGTTTCTGAACCCAGTCTATCCCTAGCAAATTAATATCACCCACAATCAGCACTCTTCCCTCACCACAATACTGATGAATTTTGGGGGTGGCATATATAGATTTCGGTCGATCTGCATAGGTATCATGCTTCGTCTGTAGTGCTTGAAGATCTCGATGTAATAAGTTCTATGTTTATTTGTAAGTTTGTCGGATTAAGTGTGTACCTGTGATCATACTAGGATGATCCGGTAAGAGGGAGAATAAGGACGAAGCTAATTCCACTGTGTGTCGTACCTTTGTAATAAGTTTGTCGGATTAAATGTGTACCTGTGATCATACGAGGATGATCCGGTTATAGGTAGAATAAGGACGAAGCTAATTCCCCTGTGTGTTGGACCTAGATCATCCCTGTGTCCCTTATAGCAACGCACTCTTGGACATTAGATAGCCCCATTAGTGCACACATTAATGAATTCCCCGGCACCATAAGGACTGACCGGAAAGACGAGCAGGAAGCGGCCGCGTACCATGGCGCCATGGCAGGCAGACATCGTGCAAGGCAGGCAATAGCCACGCCTAGAAGAACTCTTGATTGACAGGAGGGGGAGGGGCGAACAACACAAAGAGCACCGATTGGAGAGAAAAGAAGGACTTGTGATTGGCCACCGACCAATGGCATGGGAGCAGGGCTCCAATCGCTTGGCCAATGAGAGGCGACCAACGCGATCGGAAGATTCGAGAAGAGAGCCGACGTCAGACGATCGGTAAAAACGACTGGGAAGCTGACATTTTCTCTCTCGTTCTGGATGTCAAAGCAAGTGGTCGGAGATCGACATTTGAGCTCTTCCCTTGGCCCTTTTGCTCTGGCCTGTCCGATTGAGCTCTTCCCTTTGTCCTTCTCGTGTTGGCTGCCTTCCTGTTGGACCTCTCTTCTGCCCTTGCTTTTCGTTCCCGTTTTGGAGTTTCGCTTCGAAAGACGACGGAGCGCCGACGATTGTCTTCCCCGGCGGTCACTTGCGAATGGCTAGCGTACAAGCTGCAGCAGCCGGGAGACCATTGCATGTTCGCTCACTTGGCGCGAGAGGCCTGGTGAACGGGGGGGGGGGGGGGGAGGGGCGGCAGGGTGGAGGAACACCAGCAGACTGGACCACCAAGCGATTCACGCTGACCAGAGCCGCGTCGGACGGAGCCTGATCAACCGACGCTGCAGACAGATAAGACGCACCACAGAACACAACACAACGATTCTTTTATTTGAATATTCTTTCGTCCGTATATTTGAAGTGAGGTATGGGGCCGTCCCGATTTAGAACATTTATCTTTCGTCGCGTTTCATTGTTCTCGTTTCCGTTTTATAAATATTTCTTTTTGTACCATAAATTTTATGGTACATTTGTACCATAAAAGGGGACCAAAAAAACAACAACAACCACGGTCCCCGAAAAAGGCCAACCCCCGCTTTGCGGGGAAAAATGGCCTCTAAAAGGTGGTTTTTGGTACCATAAATTCCGTGTTCGTTCGTGAGTTAATTTCCACAGGGAGAAGACATCGGACCGTGAAGGTAATCGGCATAATCCCCCAATCCCCTTCTCGTGTATGATCCGCCATCAATTGGGAAACGCCTCGTTAAGCTCGATTATCCATCCGTGGCGTGCTCTCGGTGTTGACTGAGCCAGCCACACGACAATACTTTTTGAATTCTTCATGAATCTTTCAATCTTACTCTTCCGTCACACCAAGAGCCTGATTATACGTGACTAACTACTCTTCCATCCCTAATCTCTATCCACACAGAACACATTCCCTGCTTCAGATCGCCTTTTTCTCTTGATATAATATTGTCCCTTACCGAGATTGTGAAACTTCTTCTGAGTTTCTCTTTCCTTTCACACCTCCACATCTTGTGGCCTTCGATTCCTGTCATTTAGCTCAACAAAGTCTCACTTCCTGTGACTTTGTACTCCTCATTTGGATATCGTTTGCAAACCTCACTTTCTACTCTGGCTTCAGCCGCCTCCATATTATGTAAACTTCTGACAGAAATTGATAGAGGATGTTTTTATAAAACCTTTCTCTTTCTGGAATTTTTTTTTCCTGCCTTCCCTTCACATTTGCATTTACATCTTTCAACAGGCATTTTAAGGCCATTTTCCCTGCAAGAGCAGGGGTTAGCCTTGCGGTCCCCATGACAATGTTCTCCATTTTGCCCTATTTTCTGCATCTCCCCTTGTTAACCCCCTTGCCCGCATTTCTTCTTCGACCATCTTCAGCCAAGTCTTTCTCGGTCTTCCCTGTCCTCTACTTCCTTCTACATTCATTCCCATCACTCTTTTCAACCAGTCACTTTCATCCTTCCTCAACACATGACCAAACCATCTCAACCTGTTTCTCTTCACAGCATCCATCACAGGCTCTATTCCCATCATCTTTCGCAATTCATCATTTGTATTCCTCTCTCTCAACGATACTCCACACATCCACCGAACCATTCGCATTTCCACCCTTTCCAGCCTTTGTTGCTGCTCTATGTTCATTACCCATGTCTCACTCCCATAAATCATAACACTTCTCACACATGCAGCATACACCTTTCCCTTCAGCTTCAATGACACTCCCCTCCTCGTCAGCACGCCACTCAGTTCCCGAAACTTCTTCCATGCACATCTCACCCGAGCAACCGTTGCCGAGTCTGATCCACCTTCTCCATTCAGCATGTCTCCAAGGTAACAAAATGTTTTCACACCTTCCAGCTTCACGCCATCTCCAAGATCCAATTCAACATTTCCTCCATCTGCAGCTCCCTCTATGCACACCTTCCATTTGAATCTAGCTGCCACACTGGTTAATGACCCTCTCAAACCACTACATTTTTGTTGAACCCACTCAGCGCACATTGTACATTGAATGTAATTCACTCCGACACCCTTCCTGCACCCAGCACACGGCCACTTCCCAGTTCTTTCCACCTCACCACATGCTTTACCACTTGCCATCACCTTCGTTTTTCCGATATTCACCTTCAGACCTTTTGTCTCCATACATTCCTTCCACTTGTTCATCTTCTCCTTCAGTCCATCCATACTTTTGGCAATCAACACCAGATCATCTGCATACAACAACTCACACAGGTAAACCCTCCTTTATGTTCTGAGCCAGCACCTCCATCACAGCTACAAATAGTAGTGGACTTAGTACCGACCCCTGATGCACTCCCACCTTCACCTCAAACTCACCACTGTTCCCGTCCTTCGTCCTTACAGCTGTGCGCGCTCTTTTGTACATTGCCATCACTACTCTGATCAACCATTCCTCCACTCCTAACTTCCTCAATGCCCATGTCACTACTTCACGTGGAACCCTATCGAATGCTTTCTCCAGATCAACAAACCCAAGAAACAACTTCTTCCCTCTTCTCCATATACTTCTCCTGCAACTGCCTCACAATATAAAGTGCGTCTGTCTGTTCCTCTTCCTGGCATAAATCCAAACTGCATTTCGTCAATCTTCACTTTCTTCCTTAAAAAAAAAACCAAAAAAAAAACCACCCTCTCCAATACCTTCATTCCATGCTCCAATAACTTTATCGCTCGATATGAGCCACAGTCCAGAGGGTCACCTTTCCCCTTGTATGGAGGGACGAGGGTACTCAGTTCCCAAGCCACTGCATTTACATCTTTCCTTCAATGTAATATATCACCAAACGTTTCATGTTTTTTCACATTTTGACTTCTGTTTATTCTCCAGGCAGAAAATGTGCTTTTCAGCTATAATTGGATTGTCAAGGTCATCGACTTCAACATGGCCTCACCTTTCATACATCATAAAAAAATTTACGATTACTGTGGCACACCTCACTTTATGGCACCAGAGATCACAGAGCATGGCTACGAAGGTCCCCCAGTCGATGTGTGGGCACTTGGCATCCTCTTCACAGAATTATTTGATGGACTTCAATTTGATGGACATAATAATATTGAAGTGAGTATTGTTACCTCCACCACCAAAGGTGGATGGAGGTTATGTTTTCACCCCTGTCTGTCTGTCTGTTTGTTTGTGAACAAAATATCTCAAAAAGTTGTGGACGGATTCTGACAATTTGGCAGAAAGGTAGCGTATGTGACAAGGACGAAATGATTAGATTTTGGTGAAGATCCGGATTTGGACCCGGCAAGTATAATTTTTTAAAACCATTTTTCACCATTGGGAGATAGGGCCAAAAACTATATACAGCAGAAGATCTAAAAAAGTTGTTGACGGATGATTTTGATTAAATGTGATTCTGTATTGTGATTTTCTGGTCTACTCTGGGATACAAAACGTAAACTGTTCACCTGGCGGTGGTATGCTCTCAACTGAGTGCCGTTCTAGTTTATATTGGTGTCATGATTATGAATGTGGTGTGAAAGGAAATGCTGATACTATGAGTGTGTTGCGCGAAGGGAGTCTTGAGCGTTTCACACACAGTGCCTTGAGAAGGTATTGTCTTGTCGACCCTGTTGTGAACACCTCAGGGTGACGGATGGCCAAAAACGAGCTTCACACTCCGAGGCGTAGACTCCAATCTCTGGCGGAATTGTCTTTGGCACTCGTGGGAAAGGCTCGAGGCCTTATCTGATCTCAAACACACGTGGTCATCCGATTCCACAGACACAGTGAATAAAATGTACAAATAAATTTATTTACACTGATAATGAACAAAGGAAAATGTGAGGTAACTCATAAAACTAAACAGACGTCTCCGCACTCTGACGCACACGACCAACAAGGGGGAATAATAAAGTAAAGAAAATAAATGTTTTATTATCGGCCAAACTCAGCTCCATGTCCAAACAAGGGTGTCGAATTCCAATCGGGGTTCACAGCGACCCAAAGCCGTGCGCAGGGAGGTACCCAAGATGGCGCGTATCACCTCAGCCCTTTTTCTCCTTCCTTAGCTGTTCCGAGTTCCAGCTGTTTTGAAACTAGCGCCTCAGCACACGACGTATCCAACGCAATCGTCCTCAACCCACAAA
The DNA here is from genome assembly GCF_964187855.1 of Myxine glutinosa. Taxonomy (NCBI): domain Eukaryota; kingdom Metazoa; phylum Chordata; class Myxini; order Myxiniformes; family Myxinidae; genus Myxine; species Myxine glutinosa. The sequence continues at coordinate 33,951 of NW_027616641.1, read as the reverse complement.
TCACTCCAACCACGAGCATAAGCGACCTCCGTGGCCTACTCAGCAGGAGAGAAGCAAGAATGCGACAGCTCACTATCTCACACCGAGAAGACGACAAGATGGCCAGTCTCTCTCCCAAGGTTCGTTGCGCGTCTCCCTGACGTCACCCTCCGCCAGACGCATGCCCCGTCACGAAGCTTGGGGCGTGGCCTCTCAGTTACAGGCCATCGAGGGGGCAGAGCCCAGTATTTTGGGAATGTTCGCATGACGTTCCCTTGCCGATCGGCGAATGTGCTAGGTTTGTCGGACCTGGTAGCGGTGTGAGTTAATGGATCCATTTACCGTGCTTGTTGCAGTTTGCTTATCAAGTGCCTTTTTTGATTCAATAACAACGAAGGGAAAAATCACAGGGCAATTACACACTGGGTTTATCCTTATGGACCCTATCTAGTCAGCATAGCTCCACACATGGAGAGACATATACAATCGACCCCGGACATTCGGCCTACTTAGATACAGAGGTCGTTCCACACGACATTCGGAGAACGCTAGCCGACACAATTTATATATCAAATAAGATATGTCATGCCTACACCTACACACGTGACACAGCCCTCCCCAACCCCACCCCCAACCCCCCTCCCCCCCCCCCCCGGGAACTGCAGCTCCTGCAAGGTTCAATGCAGGCATTACCGTCCTCGCCTTAACACTTACCGACTCACACTTAATTAGCCTTTGAAATAAATTTGGAGGGGCTGTGGGAAACGTGCCGTAGCTGACTTACCTGTTCTCCTTTCCGCTCTACACCCCTTAGCAACCATTCAAATATTTGAGTTGAGTTGAGTCCTCGCTCCTAACTCTTGGGCGGGAAGAAAAATGTCACGACACAAAACCACTCTTTCTTACTCACACACCTTAATCAAAGACCATGAACATTTGTACAACCCCTGTATCTCTCTAAAGACCACGTTCCCCGGTGGATGCCATAATGCCCAACATTACCTGCAGAGCCATCCCAATGTACGCAAATTTCCGCGGGCCCTGTCCTGGTAGTACAGGTGAGTGACATGACGCGCTGGATCTTCCCCCATTCACTCACATAAACCCACGATAATGAATCATACACATTTCAATAATCACAACACTTCTTCCAACCCCCCTGCAAAACCATGGCTTCCGTGTCATTACCCACAAGTGTGAACCTCACTTACGTAGCTGGGAGGTACCGTACACGCAAGATGGTGGGGGCACTTCAGGCTTTGGTGCCCACAGTCCAAAAAGCGTACATTTTGGCTGACTTCTTCACCCCCCCCCCCACCCCCCTCCCTTTCAACTATAGGGATCACCCCCATAGATCGGGATCCGTTTCCGGCTAGTATAACCTTTAAAGCAATTCTTCACCATTGGGAGATAGGGCCAAAAAAGATCCATCTCAAACTCAAAAAGTTGTTGCAGGATTTCTCAAGAAGTTGTGGACGGATGATTTTGATGAAATGTGATTCTGTATTGTGATTTTCTGGTCTACTCTGGGATACAAAAAGTAAACTGTTCAGCCTGGCAGAGGTATGCTCTCTACTGAGTGCCGTTCTTGTTGTCATTATGTGTGCTTGGTCGAGCTCAGGCCGCTACCTCATTCTCTTTTCGGCAGGTGCATTGTTGGGATGCATTGATTTTTGTGAAACATTATGTTGATGGTGCGGAGTTTCCTTGTTTTATATAAAGCTTATTGATTTCCGCTTGTGGCTAGTTTATTATTCTGCAGGTGAACTGGATTACTGGTATTGCGAGTTGGTTTATGGCTTTCATTTTGTTCCTTTAAGAAAGGTATGTTTTCAGGATCAGCCTCGTTCTATGCAGGTATTCTTTGTGACATATCTGGTGGCCCTCTTCTACTGCGAGGTATTGGATTTTTTTTTTTTTTTTTTTTTTTGTATACAAGATCGAGGCTCGTGAAAGAGCGAACATTAATCACACAGAAAGACAAACCGACACATAAAACATATAACATCGGGAGCGGTAGACAAGATGGGGAGAGAGGGGGAAGGACACAAACACAACATTTGAGAGCAGGGACCGAGAGACATGGAGACATCGAGAGATCTGAGAGAGGGCGAGGGCTTTGGGGGGGGGGGGCATGGGAAGGGGGCGGTGGGAGAGGTATAAAACATATGGACACTGCCAGGACTTCCAGGAAAGAAGTTGGAATTTCAAACAAGGTGGATCTGGGGTGAATTAGCGGGGGTAGAAAAGATCAAGGTTTTGGATGGGGGAAGATAAGAGATGGTGGTGAACAGCTGTTTTAAAGACCTGGAGGGAGGAGTGGGATTGAAGGGAGTGTGGGAGTTTGTTCCAGAGGCGGGAGAAAAGAGGAATGAAGGAGTGAAGGTGAGCAGAGAGTCGAGATTTTGGCAGTTTAACCATCAGAGGCTTGCTGGCAGATCTTGTGCCACCTGTAGGAATATTTGGGGGACAGAGCACAGAGAGAGCTGGGGGAGCAAGGCCGGAGAGGAGTCGGTAGAAGACAGAAAGACCACCTACCTGCCTGCGGTGAGTGAGTGAAAGGCCCTCAGAGATAGCTTCATCGCGGGAGATTCCAATGATTCTGAAAGCTTTGGTTTCAACAGCGTGAAGCCGAGCTAGGTGTGAGGCAGGAGCACCAGCCCATAGGGGAGAACAGTATTCCATTGAGCTGCGGATGAAAGCCTTGTATGTGGTGAGGAGCTCATGTGTGCCTAGGAAGGACTTCGCACGACGGAGGATGCCCAGTCGGCGACTGGCTTTGCAGGCCCGCTTGGAAATGTGGTTTTCCCAAGAAAGATCATGGCAGATAGTGAGACCCAAAAGCTTGAGCGACAGAACTTCTTGGAGAGGATTGTTGAGAAAGTAGATGGGAGGGTTGTCCAGTCGATCTTTTCGGAGAGACATAGTAAGAGTGTGAGATTTGTCAGGATTGAAAGACATGTTCCACTTGTTTGACCAGTCTGTGATTTTGTCCAGGTCTTCAGAGAGTGAGGAGGCTGCAGACTGCCGATCTGAGGGAAGAGGAATGGAGCGGCAGAGAGTGGAGTCATCAGCAAAGAGATAGAGAGGATTTTCCAGAGAGTCGGAGAGATCATTGATAAAGACCAGAAAAAGCACAGGGCCCAGCACACTGCCTTGGGGAACTCCAGCCTGAACAGGAAGGGGAGATGAGAGAAATCCATTCAGGGCCACACGTTGACTACGACCAGAGAGGAAGTCCGCAAGCCATGCATGGAGATTTCCATGGATACCATAGGAGTAGAGTTTGGTGAGCAGAGCTGGGTGCCAGACCGTATCGAAGGCACGTGATATATCGAGGGAGACAGCTCTAATTTCCTGTTTGGCATTGAGCACCTCCATCCATTGTTGAGACAGGAGAAGCAGCATGTCCAGAGTAGAGTGACCTGGTCTGAATCCAAATTGATGATCAGAGATCAAGCCATTGGAGAAGAGGAAAGATTTCATATCCGAAGCAATGATGGATTCCATGAATTTGCTGATAAATTGGGAGCAGGCTGATTGGTCTGTAGTTAAAAGGATCTGTTTTTGCACCTTTTTTGTGTAAAGCGGTAATGTTTGCTGATTTCCAGGATGCTGGCAGATGACCTCGAGCAAAAGATAGGGTGAAAAGAACAGAGAGAGGGTGAGAGAGAGTGGCAGAGCAGGATTTTAGGACCCGTGGGCTGATGCCGTCTGGTCCAGTTGCAGAATCAGAGTCGAGGTTAGACAAAAACTCCTCCACCTTGTCAGGAGAGAAGGACACAGAGTCCAGGAGCAGTTGGGTTCGACTGGGAAAGGTGGGAACAGAGAGAGATGGGTTTGGGACTAAAGATTTTGAGGCAAACACAGAGGTGAGGCATTCGGCTTTGTCACGTGCGATGTCAACTGTGTGGCCATTTGAGGTAAGGGAGGGGATGGAGGGGGAACAAACACCAGAAACGGATTTGACCAGACGCCACCAGGATTTGGAGGAAGGAGACAGGTTTGAGAGTTCGTTCTTGAATGAGGAGAGATAGTGCTTCCTGGCACTCCTGAGGGTAGACACACACTTGTTCCGAGCTTGGTGGAAGGAACTGAGATTGCCTTCAGTTGGATTAGCCTTCCAAGAGGCAAAGGCAAGTTGTTTCAGGGCAACTGCCTCACCACAAGATTCGGTGTACCGTGGAAGGGAGGAAGGGTAAGACAACTGAAGACGAGATGGGATAAATCTGTGCATGAGAGAGATCAGTTTGCTTTGGAAGGATTCCCAGGAAGAATTGATGTCAGAGGCAGTGGAGATGGGAGACCAATCCAGACGATTGATGGCTGCTTGAAGCCCGTCCCAGTCGGCCTGAGTGAAATGCCAGACTCTTCGATGCTGAGGAGGCTCTCTGAGAATGGCCAGAGAGATGTCCACTTTGACAAGCACATGATCAGAAGAACCGATTTGAGCAGAAGAAGAGCAGCAGACATTAGCAGGGAAGTTTGTCATAACCAAGTCTAGAAGAGAAGAAACTCCATTGGCTGAGATCCGGGTCGGGAAATTGACAGATTGTGTCAATCCCAGTGAGTCACAGAAGTCCTTTGCTGAGGTGCCATAACTGGTGAGAGAGGAACCCACACCCAACCAGGTGGCATGATGAGAGTTGAAGTCACCACATATGAGGAAGAGAGAGTTGGGATGAGTGGATAGAAGTTGGTCCATGTTGTCAGAGAGTGAAATGTAAATTGAGTCATCACTGTTTGGGGGACGGTACAGAACACATATGAACAAAAGGTGGGAGTGGAGAGGAAGCCGTAGCCAGAGGTACTCCTGGGGGTGAGGAGGAGAGAGGACAGTGCAAGGAGAATGAGGAAGAGAGTTTTTGATAAAGATAGCCACCCCACCACCAGGACGAGGCTCAGGTCTATCATACCGGAAGAGGGAGTAACCATGAAGAGATATTGAGGAATCAGAGACATCTTGAAGGAGGAAAGTCTCTGTTAAGCAGATCAAGTCTGGATTGTCAGAAGCAACCTGTATGGAGAGATCAGTCAGGTTTGAGCGAAGGCCCCGGATGTTTGAGGTCCATACCGTTAAAGAAGAGAGAGGAGGAGCATCGGGTACAGGACAGGGGAGGGGAGGAGTAGGGTAAGATGAAGGATGAGAGGGGGAGGTAGGGAGAGCAGTTGATAGTGTGTCAGAGATTACAGAAGAGTTCCAAGAAAAGGAAGGATGAGGAGGATGAAAGGTTTGGTGGTGAAGGGATGAGGCAGAGTGAGGGGTTGTTTGAGGGGGGGCATGGGACAGTAGAAGGTTGGGGGGGTGGAGGCATGAGATAGAAGGGAGACGAGGTGGGGAGGAGGCAACTTTGAGGAGGGGGGAGGAGGGAGAATTTGAGAGGAATGGTATGGGGGGAGATTTGAATGGGAGGAGTTGGGGGGGAGTTTTGAAGGGGAGGAGTGAGGCGGGAGTTTAGGAGGGGAGGGGCAAGGGGGGAGTTTAGGAGGGGAGGGGCAAGGGGGGAGTCTAGTAGTGGAGGGGCAAGGGGGGAGTTTAGGAGTGTAGGGGCAAGGGGGGGATTTGGAGGGGAGGGGCAAGGGAGGAGTTTATGAGGGGAAGGGCAAGGGGGGAGTTCAGGAGTGGAGGGGCAAGGGGGGGGATTTGGAGGGGAGGGGCAAGGGGGGACTTTAGGAGGGGAAGGGCAGGGGGGGAGTTCAGGAGTGGAGGGGCAAGGGGGGAGTTTAAGGGTGGAGGGGAAAGGGGGGAGTTTAGGAGTGTAGGTGCAAAGGGGGGGGATTTGGAGGGGAGGGGCAAGAGGGGAGTTTAGAAAGTGGATGATTAATGAAAGACGAACATTGGTAACAAATTGGGTTTGTTGTGATTTTCAAGTTAGCAATCCGATTCAGAACGATGGAGGAGGGATGGAATGAATGTGAATTTAGACCATGTAGTGAGGGAGACGTATAAGATATTGAATTTCTTTTTTTTGACGTGGAATGAGTTGGAGAGGAAATTGAGAAAAGCCTTTTAAATAGGAAGAAAAACAGCGTGTTGTAATATACCACTGAATAAACCACTGAAGGGGAAAGGTTAAACATATTTAAAATAATATTTAAACAGAACCGTGAACAATCTTATATGCACAAAATACAAACGGGGGGAGGGCCGAGAGGGACCACCACGAGTCACGTGAACAGGGCAAAAGGTGGATGGCAAGGAGATAATGGGGGCGGGGCGAAAAGCACCGCAATACACCTGGACAGAAAGTACAGGATGAGACAACGGCACATGTGGAGAAAGGAAAAATAAATGTTTTTTTTTTTTTGGGGGGGGGGGGTGGGTGGGGTGGGGTGGGGATTTAAAACGTTAGACAGAGAGTATTACGTTCGGTGTAGAAGGGAAAAACTGAGAGCCAAGCAAAACACGATGTAGGGGACTTAAGTTAACAAACACCGACAGGGGTACAAGGCCGCACACGAGGCGCAGAACAGGATTAATTAATTACGAGTTACAGGAAATTCAAACCAAAACTAACTATAAACAAACAATAAAGCATGGACGATAAAGTAACGAGTTGAAATTTGACAAACACATGAATGAAAAAATAACCACTTTGGATGCCCGGAGAGAAACCAAGCCTCCAGGTCGGAAGCTTCAACAACTAGGCCACGTGGCCGCGCGCGGCACGAGATACTCGACTATTTTTTACATGTATGAAAGATTAACCCCGATAAAACTTCCGAGGGACACTTAAAAGGTACACACACGTAAGATAAACAGTTTAGACAAGAATACAAATGTGACAATGACTTAGCTTCGAGCGTGCGTGAAGATCGTGGAACAGCTTCGAAAATCCGTGACCGCCCCGAATGATGCTTTGTAGTCGAGCTCCTGTATATGGGTCGATTTTTATGTTGTTTGTTCTTGTTCGTCTACCTCGTGTCAATGTGCACTTGGCACACCTATCTCAGGAAATTCCATTTTAACGTCGTCGTAGTGTTTTCACTAATTTCATTTGTTCTGGCAAAGTTTCGTCATTTTCGGTTATTATCTCCATATGCGTTTTCAGAAGGTGGAACAGAGCTCTCACAGGTCTCAAGGTATCCACCTTTGTGTGTGTGTGTGTTTGTGTGTGTGTGTGACCGGGGCGTGACCGGGGCGTGACCGGGGCAAATAGGGAAAAGAGAAAACTGCTGACAAGAAGATTCATCAGTTTATTGGTTCAGAGAAACCTGAGCTTGACCAGGTGAGCTCTGTTTCCGACAACTCAGAATCGTATCACCTGTTTCATATTGATTCTCGCCATAAGTGGGACCCTTTTCTTGCCACTGTTGTCGTCAACAATCGACCATTGCCAATGGAGTTCGACACTGGTGCGGCTGTCTCGTTCATCAGCCATGCTGTTTTCACAAACCTGTGGAGTGATGCTGACCGACACGACCTGAAACCTACAACCTGAAACCCACAACCTATGGACTCTCCACCTACACAGGTGAGAAGATTGTTCCCTGCGGTACATGTGACGTCACGGTGGGCTACGATAACCGTGAGTTTTCACCTACCCCTGATCGTCATTCCTGGAAAGGTCCCTTCCTTACTAGGCAGGAACTGGTTGAGCATAATTCAACTGAAGTGGAAAGGCATTCATCAACTCCGGGCAGCCAACGTTTCTGCTACCGCAGCATGCACACTCAAAAACACTCAAAATTACACTTTTTTTTTTCTTTTTTTTGAAATTCCAACTTCTTTCCTGGAAGTCCTTGCAGTGTTCATATGTTTTACACCTCTCCCACCTCCCCCCAAGCCCTCCCCCTCCCACATTTCTCCCGATGTCCCTGCTCTCAAATGTTGTGTTTGTGTCCTTCCCCCTCTCTCCCCATCTTGTCTACCACTCCCCTTGTTTTTTGTGTTTTATGTGTCGGTTTCACTTTTTGTGTGATTAATGTTCGCTCTTTCACGAGCCTCGATCTTGTATACAAAAAAAAAAGAAAAAAAAATAGACCCCTGACAGCCAAAAACAGCTCCTTATCTGTCGTCCTGCCAGGAAAGGTATCCGCACCAGACTCCCTTGGCCTCAGGCTCTCATCGCCTCTGGTTCGCCAGGGATCTCAATACCCACTGGTAGCCCAACCAGACCCCCCTCTGACGGGTTTCCAATTTCCGACACCACCGGTTGCCAGGGACAAATTACCTCGGGGGGAGGGGGGCGCAGTCACCGCTCATCCAGAGCTTGATCCATTCCTACGGACACACACACCTTCCCCACCCACGAAATCCAAAATGCCATTCATTCCCCTGCTGCCATTCAATTCTCAACACGGTCACGCAATAAAGATGTTGGTATTTGTTGGTGTACTGCCATGGCCTGCTTACATGTTGTATTTCCCATATTCACTCTTCCAAACACAATTCAATCTCTATTCTCACGACAACACAAAAACACCAAAACGTTTACACATATACAATCACCACCCAAAAGACACTTTGTGGCGCTCAAACCAATTCCCTCACCAACCATTTCGTCACTCTCGTCCTCCCCATTCCAAATGACTCATTCTCCAATTTGTGAGCAAGTACCAAACACTTGGGACAGTAAACATTAAGGCCTTACCTTAAGTACAGGTAGTTTGTGAGTCACAGGTTGGTCGGGTCCAAGAGTGTCATCCACCCTGCCGAATTCCCAAATTTACCCATGGGGCCAACCAATTTCCTACAAATTCCCTTTTATCCGACTGTACTGGCAAGCATGTGGACCCGCCTCCTCCAGTGACCTTCATTACACGACTAAACTTGGCTACGACAGCTCTGCCCCTCTACCGTGCGAGGGCTATCGGGACAAGTTGAACAGCCAGACCGCCAATATGGCCCACAAGTGTCCACAAGGGCGAGACCCACCATCCATCCTTCAGCCTCCTGTGAGAACCACGGCTCCACTAGCCCAAGCTGGCCAACGTGGTGAGCACCTGCTGCCAACTCCACCATTACCAAGGCCTCAGACATGAGGAGCACTGTTGTAGTGCGTGGCATCCCCATCATGTCCCCTGCACCTCCTCGCATCCCCCAGTTTGACCAAATGCGCAGCCCCCAGTGCCCAACCACATTTGACCTCACCAAAGGTCAGATTGACAGATGTGTTCAACAAAGAAACTCAATCCCAGAAGACAAGGTCGCACACCTCGGCCACCCATACCACCACATTGACCTCCAGACTGCCCAACTCTATCCTTACAACTCCGCATCCCAATATTGGTGCCATCACCACCACAGCCACTTAAAGGCTGTGTCCTGATTACCTATCAATTTTTTCCCAGCCTCCAACACTTTGGTCTAACGAGGATTAATTTTGATCATTAGTATTAGGGCAACACAATTGTAATGAAATAATCGATTGTCCTCTGCATGGGATTACAATGAAGAATATTTTTAATTCTCGGTGTGGTAGAATTTTAATCCACAACCTCTCTCAAGATATAGAGCTTTATTGAAATCAATCTCCACATCATCTGCAACAAGGAATAAGCAATATATTAGAACTCTAAACATAATTCCCGAGCACATCTCAAGCAAGCCCATAATCAACATTATTCAACTTACCAACTCAAGTCCAGTCACATTTAATAGCGCAGTAATCCCTCACTCCCAAAGCCGTCCCTCTTATAGGGAAGCCCCACCACGAGAGAGGGAATTACAATGAGGATCTCCTCCTTCATTTCATCACACTCGGGAGAGGGGGTCTGGCACAAAGAACATACCAAGGATACAGAGGTACTTGGAGTACCTTCAAAAGTACATTAAAATAACATCAAATACAGAATAGTAACATCATTTAGGCCAGGACCTCTCTCACCCTCCCTCTCTCAGTGGTCTCAATTTTATACTCTCGAACATGGCCGATTATGTCATCATCAAGGCCACGACAGATGTAATGTTTTGAATTATGCCGCAGTAGACCAAAGGTTGTGTCACGTACAAACGATAGGAAATGCAGACATCTTGGAGCCCAGGGCGTCTTGACCTTTGTGTGGACATTCATATATTTATTTATAAGACCATTTTTATTAACCACAATACAATTAACTCGTTTGCCAACATTTTAATTCGAATTCACAACCATGTAAAACGGTACACTATTTCGTTTAGCATTTAAGATGTAACATATAAATTGCACATGAATAGGGCAAATGTTTCCTTTTGTGAGATGTTAGTACAAAGGTGTTTGCCTCAATTTTGCATCTCACCCTCAAATTATCCAATTATTGAGTTGACAGGGTTTCTTTTTCAGCGAAGAAAAAAACTTTTGTGTTGTAAACCATAACTTATTTGATGAATGAAAATGTATTTTATTAGTTTCGAGTCAAACCTTGGTTATTGCATCAGTGAGTGCTTGTTTGGAATGTGCTTATTTTGCAAATGTTAGTATTCGATTGCGACGATTGTTTGGGATTCGGTCATGAATACATTTGTTTTACTTCTTTGTAGATGTCACATGTCAAAACTGACTTCAATGTGGGAAACAGTCCACCAACCTTTGCAAGCGAAACATTGGTTTCCCTTCTGGCTGCGATGCTTCGGGAGGATCCAATGGAGAGGTTCACTATGACGGTGAGGGATTGATGCAGTTTTCATTTGCAGTGTTTTATTTGCATAAACAAGAATGTTCACACATGCTGGTGTAACTGACCTCCTGTTATTGTGGATCTAAATGCAATATTGCTCACCAGTGGAGGTGTTTCCTGATCGTGTTCATATTTGATTCCAACACATCCATTGTTTTGCAGGAGATTGTGAACCACACTTGGTTCAAGGAAAATGACCCTCTGAAATCTTTAAGGTAACCGGCACTCCTTTTGTTCTGTTTTTACATCTTCCATTGTTGTTGTTTCTCTGCAACATGGAGTCTCATGGAAGAGCATGGTGAGAGAGAGCATGAACTGATGATAGGGCAGCAGGTCAAGTCTTGAACAAAATAAACATGAACTTCCGTCCAGGTCACGCATCACCACACTCTTTATGGCTTGAATCGTGCCATGTGTCCTTCAAGTTTATCAAAGCTAAGTGTTCGGACCAGATCCGTTGTCTCTCCATGTTTGTCGTTCTGCCACCATCGGTGGGCACAGGTTATGGAATTTCACTCCTGTCTGTCTATTTGTTTGTTTGTCTACACAACACACAACATGCATTAAAAGGCCATTTTCCCTGCTAGAGCGGGGGTTAGCCTTGCGGTCCCCATGACAATCTTCTCCATCTTGCCCTATTTTCTGCATCTCTCCTTGTTAACCCCCTTGCCCGCATTTCTTCTTCCACCATCTTTAGCCAAGTCTTTCTCGGTCTTCCCCGTCCTCTACTTCTTGTCTGTCTGTTTGTCTTCCTGTTTGTCTGTGAACAGGATATCTCAAAGAGTTGTGGATGGATTTGGAGAAATTTGGTGGAGGGTTTGAGTGTGTGACAAGGGTGAAATTTTGGTGAAGATTCGGATCTGAGAGTTTAAAAAGTTATTCCCACCATTGAGTGATAAGCTCATGCCAAATCAGATATATTGCAGAATTGATTCAAATTTAATGAATATCCGAATACCAATATGCAAATTTTTAAAGTTTTAAGTGATTTTTTTTTACCATTGAGTGATAATGCCAAAAACGATTTTTAGCATGATATTGTGGACGAGTTATAGCAAAACTAGGTGCATGATTTGCATAGGTGTCAAAAACAAGCCAATTCAATTTTGGTTCAGTCCGGAATTGGATCCGGCCTGTTGGTGGGATACAAAACATAAACTGCTGAACCTTGCAGAGGTATTGACCCCACCGAATGCCCTTTCTAGTCTATTTATCTATTCTTTGCCAGTCTGGTTGTCTGTCTGTTCAGGAAGGGGCTTCAAGATCAAGTCACCACTGTTTTTAAGCGGTGAAGCCGCTTCAATATGAATGGCTATGTTCGTAAGCCTAAATGAAGAAGAAGAACCTCTTTTTCATTCCAAAGGTTCCAAAGGGTAATTTTAATTGGTTCTAAGGTGCAATTCTAAAGGTATCTAAAGGATAATTCTAATAGGTTCGAAAGGGTAATTCTAAAGGGTTCTAAAGGCTGGTTCTATTGGTTTATAAAGGGTAATTTTAACGGATTTTGTGCGTTTCTCGGCTTTGCCAATTTCGTATGAAAAATGCCAAACTGAACCGCTTCCTTCGGACTGGTGTGATATACACTGAACAGCAATAGAAACGTCACTTCATAAAAATAATTCCTGATCATTTCCCATGGAAATATCAATGCATTTCGTTTAGATATCTCGTTATTTACATTAGTCTGTATCTAAATTTAATCCTAACAACCGACAGTGGTGCACACGTGGATAAAAACAGGTCACCAAAACGCAGGCAAAAAAACGACCATGGTACAAAGTCGTGCGTGATTCCCATGGAAATCAAAATGCACATGCGTCTCCTTGTGACTTTCCCTATAAAAGGCACCCCAAAACGTGTGTTCATCATTTGTGTTTCGATGCCAGCGCCATGCCCAGACCTACGAGGATTCAGAGAGACCAGGCTATTGGAAGATTGCATGCTGGACAGACTGCACCAATGGTTGCCAATGCTTTCCATGTCAACGTGAGAACCATCTACAGGTTACAGGAACCATACCAGGCCACCAACAGCACCGATGACCACCCACGCAGTGGCAGACCGAGGGGAACAACACCACGACAGGATCGACAGATTGTGCGTCATCACATCCAAGATCGCTTTACCAGGGCTACAGAAACTGCAAGACAAACGTTTGGAACCCACCAGAGACACATTAGTGGTGATACAGTCCGTCGACGTTTGAAGAACAGGGATGTCCGTTGTCACAGGCCGTATCGTGGCCCCATTCTTACAGCTCGACACTGCCGTGACCGACTGCAGTGGGCCACACAGCATCAAAATTGGCGTTACCAGGAGTGGAGAACCGTTCTTTTCTCAGACGAAAGCCGATACTGTGTTTCCACGGCAGATGGCAGAGTGAGAGTTTGGCGAAGACGTGGGGAATGCTACTCAGATGACTGTGTGATGGAAAGAGACTCGTGGGGTGGTCCAAACATCATGGTATGGGGGTGCTATTGCTCTCAATCACAAAGTCGGTCCTGTGGTGTTCCAGAATATTAGTCCAGGAAGAGGCAATGGTGTCGCAGCTGCTCGCTACATCGATCAAGTCCTCAGACCTCACGTTGTGCCACATTTTGGACGTCACGGAAATCATGTCTTCCAGCAGGACAACGCCCGTGCCTACACTGCCAGAGCAACAAGGGACTTCCTGCAACAGAATGGCATCCAAACCATGCACTGGCCTGCGCCCAGCCCCGATTTAAACCCGATAGAGCACTTGTGGGACGAGGTTCAAAGAAGACTGAATGACGTTCGACCAAGGCCGACAACTGCAGCTCAACTCATTTATGCGTTTCTCAGAGTGTGGGCCCAAGTGACAAATGCCTTCATCAACTGATTAATCCACTCCATATACAGACGATGTATGGCTGTCAACGCTCACGGGGGTCACACAAGATACTGATTTTGACCTCCCTTGTTCTCACCTGGTCTTGTGTTTTTCTTATTCAGAACATTTCACATTATTGTTTGAACTGTGGTGACCATACCTGTAATGTTTCATGTTGATCCTAAATCTCAATTCATGTTGATCATGACTTGAAAATATAGCCTCCAAAATATTGATTCTGACTGACGTTTATTTTGCTGTTCAGTAATAATAATAATAATAATACATTTATTTTATATAGCGCTTTTCAAGAAGCCCAAAGACGCTTTGACAGAGTACAAAAAACAAGTGCAAAAATACAAAAATCAATCGGTAAATAATCAAAGCAAAAGGAAGGAGAAGGAGAAGAGATAGTCAGGGGTTAAATGCTGTGGGTTAAATGTTGAATGCAGTGTTGAACAGGTGGGTCTTGAGTGATGTTTTGAATGTGGTGAGTGAGGAGGAGTCTCTGATGGTGTGAGGTAGTGAGTTCCAGAGGGTGGGAGCAGCGATGGAGAAGGCCCTGTCCCCCCAGGATCTGAATTTGGTCCGGATTGGGGGGGGTCAGGAGGTTGGTACCAGCAGAGCGGAGGTTGCGGGTGGGAGTGTGTCTGGAGAGGAGGTCAGCCAGGTAGGATGGGGCCAGGTTATGGAGGGCTATGTAGGTCAAGAGGAGGATTTTGTACTGGATTTTCTGGGGGATGGGGAGCCAGTGAAGCTTGTAAAGGACGGGGGTGATGTGGTCACGGGTCCGGGAATGGGTGAGTACACGGGTAGCGGAGTTCTGAATGTATTGGAGTTTATTGGTGATTATTGAGGGTGAACCATAGAGGAGGCTGTTGCAGTAGTCCAGACGGGAGGTGATGAAGGCGTGGATGAGGGTTTCTGCAGCCGTGGAGGAGAGGGATGGACGGAGACGGGCGATGTTTTTCAGGTGAAAGCAGGCTGTCTTTGTGATCTGTTTAGTGTATTTGTCGAAGGAGAGGGTTTGGTCAAAGATGATGCCAAGATTCCGGATGTGAGGGGAGGTGGATACTGGGAAACCGTCGATGTTGAGGGCAAAGTTATGGGTCGATTTGGTGAGCGTTTTTGGGCCAATGATGATTATTTCAGATTTATCATAGTTAAGTTTGAGGAAGTTGATTTGAAGCCAGGATTTTATTTCAGTGATGCAGTTTGTCAGGATAGAGTGGGTGGCGGTGGAGATGGACTTGGTGGAGATGAAAAGCTGGATGTCATCGGCGAAGCAGTGGAATTGGAGACCATGACGGCGGATTAAGTGACCAAGGGGGGACAGGTACAGGATGAAGAGGAGGGGGCCAAGAACTGAACCTTGGGGGACACCTTGGGGGAGGGGAGCAGTGGGGGATTTGCAGTTATTGATGGAGATGAACTGGCGTCTGACAGAGAGGTATGATTTGATCCAAGAGAGGGCAGTGCCGGTAATGTTAAAGGTGGTTTCAAGTCGGGTGAGGAGGATGGTGTGATTGATGGTGTCAAAGGCGGCGCTGAGGTCGAGGAGGATGAGAATGTTGAGGTTGCCAGCGTCAGAGGAGAGGAGAAGGTCATTGGTGATTTTGAGGAGAGCAGTTTCAGTACTGTGGTTGGAGCGGAATCCGGATTGGAATGTTTCATACAGGTTATTGGCAGAGAGGTGATGTTTGAGTTGAGTGGCTACAGCGCGTTCCAAAACCTTTGACAGAAAGGGTAGGTTGGAGATGGGTCTGAAGTTATTTATGGTGTCAGGGTTGAGTCCAGGTTTTTTCAGAATGGGGGTAACAGCAGCAATTTTGAGGGATGGTGGAACGATGCCTGTAGACAGGGAGGAGTTTATTGTTGCAGTGATAAGTGGAGAGAGAGCAGGAAGGGAGGCCTTGACAAAGCTGGAGGGGATGGGGTCAAGAGTGCAGGTGGCAGTTTTCATTCCTATGAGGAGTTCAGAGAGGTCAGTAGGGGAGACTGGGGAGAATTGAGACAGGGGTTGGCAGGATAAGGGGGGGCAGGTGGTTTGAGGGGGAGCGGGTGCGGTGGTGGTTAAGCTGTTGTAGATGTTGTCAATTTTGCATTGGAAGAATGAAAGGAAGGAGATGCAGTTGTCTACTGTGAATGACTGGGTGGTGGTGTTCAGGGGGCTGAGGAGTTTGTTTATTGTAGAGAAGAGTGCTTTTGGGTTTCCGGAGCCAGAGTGGATAATTTGAGAGTAGTAGGCGGAGCGGGCGTGGGAGAGGGCATCTTTGTAGTGTTGTAGGTGGTCCTTGTAGGCTTGGGAGTGAATTGTGAGACCTGTTTTATTGCGGAGTCTTTGAAGTTGGCGAGCACGAGTTTTCATCGGGCGGAGTTCAGGGGTAAACCAGGGAGCAGAATGGGTGAAAGAAACTGTTTTGGTTTTTATAGGTGCAAGCTGGTCAAGGCAGGAGGAGAGAGTGTGGTTGTAGTAGTCAGTGAGGTCGAAGGGGTGTGGAGGTCAACGAAGGGAGAAGTGGACATTTTTTCAGAGAGGGTGTATGAGAATGAGGTAGGTGAAATAGCGTTTAGCTTACGGAAGTTGATAGTGCGATAATGCCTTGGTGCTGGGGTGGGGATGTTGATGGTCATAGTGATGGCTAAGTGGTCAGAGAGGGTGAGGTCGGAGCCAGAGAGATGGTGCAAAATTAATCCAGTAGAGCAGACAAGGTCCAGAATGTGACCACGGTTATGAGTAGGAAAGTTGACATGTTGAGTGAGGTTAAAGCAGGTGAGTAATTCAGTGAAGTCAGTGGTTATTGTGGAGTCAGTGGAGTCCATGTGGATATTGAAATCACCAAGGAGGAGGATTGAGGGGGAGAGGGAACATAGCTGGGTCAGAAAGTAGGAGAAGTCAGACAGGAATGATGGGTGTGGTTTGGGAGGGCGGTAGACGACAGCCATGACTGACTGCGTGTGACCAGAGAGTTTAAAAGCCAGGTGTTCAAATGATGGAGCAGATGAGATGGAGATGAGGCTGGTCTTGATGTCTTGTCGGTGAATTACGGCAATTCCACCACCTCGGCCCTCCGAGCGTGGTTTATTGATGTAAGAATATCCATTGGGTGTAGTGAGGTTGAGTGAGAAGTAGTCCAGAGGTTGTTGCCAGGTTTCAGTGAGACAGTATACATTTTTTTTTTTTTCTGTTTAAAAAGTCAAATGTTTTCCGATTTCTCGGGATTTGTTTGAGTCGAGTCTTAAACTTTGTCAGCAGCAGTGAAAAATGATATCACAAAACGATGACATCATAAGAATAAATCGTAGAAGAGCCAAAATGCTTTAGCTTTGTGAGGCCTCAAAGCACGGAACTTTTAAACATTAATAAAATCAAAACCTGAGTTCCCATAAACACACCAGTTTTTACGGCGTTGGGTAAAGCCGTCTGGAACAGTGTTTGTCTGTCCGTATGTATGTATGTCCTTCACAAAAGTACACCAATCAGAGCTGGGGATCTGGTCACATTACAGGGATGATGTGATGTGATTATGTCTGTGATGTCATTATGGTGTATGACGGCTGACTCCACACACCACCATTTTGATTTAAAATGCCATTCAGGACAAACATATTGTTGAACCTGTCATATATCAGAATCGCTATGCTCTACCTTTAGATTTTTCTTTCTGTGTGAAACACAAACAAACCGATTGTTTAAACGACCATCAAATATTGAAAGCATATGTGTTATGGGTCTTCCAACAATAGTACGTATAGACCTTAGGCTTCATCCCTTCATGGCTCGCCTTCGGGCCGTTTCGGACAAATTAGCCCAGGTTTCTTCATAAAGTAGTATCGTTTTCGTAATAATAATAATAATAATAATAATAATAATAATAACATAAATATAAATGATACAGTAAATATAATTGTAACACTGCAATCCCTTTGTCGTGACTGCAAAGTTACTGGATTGAAGCGCGTATGGTTCACTGATGACTCAAAACATATGGAATAAACCACTGTATCAGTGCAGTCTCTTTACTTCTATGGTAACAGACAGCCTAGAGACTAACACGACTTCAAAAATAATTTAACATTTACATTATTTGCTAACTGGTATCCCTATCCAGGTCATACTATCCTCTTCAATGAAGTATCAAACAAGTCCAGCTCCGCTGCTGGTAGACTTTCAATCTTGTTTTCTTCTTCTCAGGAAACAATCGCCTCTCCAAATATCCACACATGCACCCACTCATCTAACCACAACACCGATGCTTGCAACCTGCAGCGGTTCATGTACACCAAATGCCTTTGAGGCCTGAGAACCAACACTGAGAGAAAAAACAAAACCCATCAGAATTACCCTTTGGAACCCTGTATAATTATCCTTTATAAGCCTGTAGAATGACCCTTTAGAACTTTAGAACACTCTAGGATTCAATTCCAGGCAAGACAGCTCGGAGGTGAGTGTGGGAGCTTGGGACATGAAAGGGGAAAGAAAAAAGTGTGGTTAAAAATAATACTCTTTGGTTATCGTCACCCCCCTCTTTACCATGTGTCATTTCTTGGCTTCATTGTCAACTGTGTTTGAAAATACTTGGGAGGGTAGCCCAATGCAGGGTGTGGTTTGCTGTCTGAATGTCGAAAACACAATGAACCGATGCAGTCTGATTATCACCTTCCTGATTGCATTTTTATTGTGACATTGTTTCTTATTTATGACATTTATTTAATGACAGCTTCACAAAAATTTTATTTTCTGCAGGAATGCTGAGTCTCAAGTATCAAATGTATCTGTTGAGGAAGAGCTGCTAGCTGGTGAGTTTTGAGAATTTATCTTTTCACCAAATAAATTATTATCTCCCTAACAAGAAGAGACACCTAAAAATGTTGTTGTTTTGTTTCTTTTTCAATTGCCGGTGGTGGCTGCTTGTTCCTCACGATAGTGACAAACTACTTCCTCTCATCACAGTAACCTTTCCCGTGCATGCTCCAAACTTTTTGTTTTGATCCTCCAGTAATGCCATGGTGGTGTTTTTGCTACTTCACTTCTTCTTTTTTTTTGTATACAATATCGAGGCTCGTGAAAGAGCCAACATTAATCACACAAAAAGTCAAACCGACACATAAAACACAAAATAAGGGGAGCGGTAGACATGATGGGGAGAGAGGGGGAAGGACACAAACACAACATTTGAGAACAGGGACATCGAGAGAAATGTGGGAGTGAGAGGGCTTCGGGGGAGGTGGGAGAGGGATAAAACATATGAACACTGCAAGGACTTCCAGGAAAGAAGTTGGAATTTCCAAAAAAAAAAAAGTGTATCTGTGGTGAATTAGCGGGGGTAGAAAAGATCAAGGTTTTGAATGGGGGAAGGTAAGAGATGGTGGTGAACAGCTGTTTGAAAGACCTGGAGGGATAAGTGGGATTGAATAGAGTGTGGGAGTTTGTTGCAGAGGTGAGAGAAAAAAGGAATGAAATAGTGAAGGTGAGCAGAGAGTATAGAATTTGGTAGTTTCACCAGAAGAGGGTTGCCTGCAGATCTTGTGCCTCCTGCAGGAATATTTGGTGTGCAGAGCACAGAGAGAGCTGGGGGAGCAAGGCCGGAGAGGAGTCGGTAGAAGACAGAAAGAGCACCGACCTGCCTGCGTTGAGTGAGTGAAAGGCCCTCGGAGTTAACTTCATCGCAGGAGATTCCAATGATTCTGAAAGCTTTGGTTTCAACAGCGTGAAGACGAGCTAGGTGTGAGGCAGGAGCACCGGCCCAGAGGGGAGAACAGTATTCCATTGAGCTGCGGATGAAAGCTTTGTATGTGGTGAGGAGCTCAGGTGTGCCAAGGAAGGACTTCACACGACGGAGGATGCCCAGTCGGCGACTGGCTTTGGAGGCCAGCTTTGAAATGTGGTTTTCCCAGGAAAGATCATGGCAGATAGTGAGACCCAAAAGCTTGATCGACAGAACTTTCGGTGGGTGAAGTTGTTGTGTGCAACTTTGTTTGTTTCTCGGTGTTTATCTTTCATAAATTGATCGTCTGTTTGCCGTGTCGCGAGCAAGGCCTTTGCCGTGTCGCGAACGATTTGAAATCGAAGTTAAGTGATTGTTCCCATTTGTATTTTCGTTAAAACTGTATTTATTTATGGTGTTGTACGTATATTGTGTCCCGACGAAGATTTTTCGGTGCAAATCTTTCATACCTGTATTGAAAATCGTGTTAATTCGTGTCGTGTCTTGAGGCCTTGTACAGTGTACACTGTACAACCTTGAGGCTTTGTTTTTCTCTCAGCGGTCTGTCGTTTGTGATCCAATAACTTTCGTTCTCTGTATTCCCAGTCTTTTCACCCATAGCATACTTCCTTGTGTAAATCTCAACTCAAAAAAAAACAAAAAAAACATTTCCTTCTCTGTTCTCATTCGTTTATTCATTCTTATTCGTTCGTTCGTTCTTCGACCACGTGTTTCTCCCCCATTTCCCCAGATAGTTTTCACTGTTATTAACCTTCAATGTTTACACTTTCCCCTCAAGTTATGTATTCCGTCATATTTTATAACACCTTTTTCTTCTTCTTCTTTAAAAGGCTGCTTTCGACTTGCTCACCAAATCAATTCATCCCAAAAAAAATATCCATCTCCTATAGTGCCTTTTTTCTACATTCCCTAAACTCTCCTGCACTCCATCCTCCATCCAGCATCCTTAAACGTATTTTTAACTCGAAGGTCACAAGAAACTCATTTTGCAATAAATGTTCGTTTCCCATAAATCGTACACTTTCTAAAATCCAATCTCACCCCTCCCCTCCAAATCTTCCCCATAACCCCTCCCCTCCAAATCTTCCCCATCACCCCTCCCCTCCAAATCTTCCCCATCACCCATCCCTTTCAAATCTCCCCCCTTGCCCCCTCCCTCCTAAACTACCCCCTCACCCCTCCCCGCCAAAACGCCCCCTCGCCCCTCCCCTCCTAGACTCCTCCCTCACCCCTCCCCTCCAAATCTCCCCCATATCCCATCCCTTTCAAATCCCTCCCCTTGTCCCTTCCCTCCCAAACTCCCCCCTCACCCCTCCCCTTCAAATCTCCCCACCCTCATTGCTTCTCAATTTCCCCCCTCACACTCCCCCTCCTCAAAGCGTCCTCCCCGCTTCTTCCCCCTTCCAACTCTCACCTCCATCTCCCCCAACCTTCTGCCTCGCTCTTCCCCCTCCTCAAATAACACCTCATTGTGCCTCACCCAATCACCATCAAACCTTTTGTCCGCCCCATCCTTCCCTTTCTCCGAGCTATTCTGAAATCTCTGACACACCTTCAACAGCTCTCCCTACCTTTTCCACCTCTTCCACCTCTTCCACATCTTACCCTACCCCTCCTCCCCCCTGTTCGGTATCTGATGCTCACCCTTCCTCTTCATTAACGGTCTGGACCTCAAACATCCGGGGCCTTCGTTCAAACTTAACTGATCTCTCCATACAGGTTGCTTCTGTCAAACCAGACGTGATCTGCTTAACAGAAACTTTCCTCCTTTATGATGTCTCTGATTCCTTAGTATCTCTCCCGGGCTACTCCCTCCTCCGGTATGATAGACCTGAGCCTCGTCCTGGAGGCGGGGTTGCTATCTTTATCAAAAACTCTCTTCCTCACTCGCCCTGCACTGCACTCTCTCCACCTCACCCCCAGGAATACCTCTGGCTACGGCTTCCCCTTCGCTCCCACCTCTTGTTCATATGTGTGTTGTACCGTCCACCAAACAGTGATGACTCCATCTACATCTCGCTGTCTGATAATATGGACCAACTTCTATCTACTCATCCCAACTCTCTCTTCCTCATATGTGGTGATTTCAACTGTCATCATGCCAGTTGGCTGGGTGTGGGTACCTCTCTCACCAGCCATGGCTCCTCAGCAAAGGACTTCTGCGACTCACTGGGACTGACACAATCTGTCAATTTCCCGACCAGGATCTCAGTCAACGGAACATCTTCTCTTCTGGACTTGGTTATGACTAACTTCCCTGAAAATGTCTGCTGTTCTTCTTCTGCTCCAATCGGATCATCTGATCATGTCCTTGTTAAAGTGGACATCTCTCTGACCATCCTCAGGGAGCCTGCTCAGCGTCGACGAGTCTGGCATTTCACTCAGGCCAACTGGCACGGTCTTCAAGCAGCCATCAATCATCTGGACTGGTCTCCCATCTCTACCACCTCTGACATCAACTCATCCTGGGAATTCTTCCAAAGTAAATTGCTCTCTCTCATGCACAGATTTATCCCATCTCGTCTTCAGTTGTCATACCCTTCCTCCCGTCCATGGTACACGGAATCTTGTGGTGAGGCTGTTGCCCAGAAACAACTTGCCTTCGTCTCCTGGAAAGCAAATCCAACGGAAGGAAATCTCATTTCCTTTCACAAAGCCCGAAACAAGTGTGTGTCCACCCTCAGGAGAGCCAGGAAACAATATCTCTCCGTTCTCAAGACCGAACTCTCTTATCTGTCTCCCTCTTCCAAATCCTGGTGGCGTCTGGTCAAATCCGTTTCTGGTGTTTGTTCCCCCTCCATCCCCTCCCTTACCTCAAACGGCTACACAGCTGACTCCGCACGTGAAAAAGCTGAATGCCTCAACTCTGTGTTTGTCTCTAAATCTTGTGTCCCAAACCCATCCCTCTCTGTACCCACCATACCCAGTCGTACCCTGCTGCTCCTGGACTCCGTGTCCTTTCCTCCTGACAAGGTGGAAAAGTTTCTGTCAACCCTCGACTCTGATTCTGCAACTGGACCCGACGGCATCAGCCCACGGGTCCTAAAATCCTGCTCTGCCGCTCTATCTCACCCTCTCTCTGTTCTCTTCACCCTCTCTTTTGCTCAAGGTCAACTGCCATCTGCTTGGAAATCAGCCAACATCACCGCTTTGCACAAAAAAGGTGCAAAAACAGATCCTAGCAACTACAGACCAATCAGCCTTCTCCCAATTATCAGCAAAGTCATGGAATCCATCATTGCTTCGGATATGAAATCTTTCCTCTTCTCCAATGGCTTGATCTCTGACCATCAATTTGGTTTCAGACCAGGTCACTCTACTCTGGACATGCTGCTTCTGCTGTCTCAACAATGGATGGAGGTCCTCAATGCCAAACAGGAAATTAGAGCTGTCTCCCTCGACATATCACGTGCCTTCGACACGGTCTGGCACCCCGCTCTGCTCACCAAACTCTCCTCCTTTGGTATCCATGGAAATCTCCACGCATGGCTGGCGGACTTCCTCTCTAGTCGTCGTCAACGTGTGGCCCTGAATGGGTTTCTCTCATCTCCTCTTCCTGTTCAGGCTGGAGTTCCCCAAGGCAGTGTTCTGGGCCCCGTGCTTTTTCTGGTCTTCATCAATGATCTCTCTGACTCTCTTGAAAATCCTCTCTATCTCTTTGCTGATGACTCCACTCTCTGCCGCTCCATTCCTCTTCCCTCAGATCGGCAGTCTGCAGCCTCCTCGCTCTCTGAAGATATGGACAAAATCACAGACTGGTCAAACAAGTGGAACATGTCTTTCAATCCTGACAAATCTCACACTCTTACTATGTCTCTCCGAAAAGATCGACTGGACAACCCTCCCATCTACTTTCTCAACAATCCTCTCCAAGAAGTTCTGTCGCTGAAGCTTTTGGGTCTCACTATCTGCCATGATCTTTCTTGGGAAAACCACATTTCAAAGCTGGCCTCCAAAGCCAGTCGCCGACTGGGCATCCTCCGTCGTGCAAAGTCCTTCCTCGGCACACCTGAGCTCCTCACCACATACAAGGCTTTCATCCGCAGCTCAATGGAATACTGTTCTCCCCTATGGGCCGGTGCTCCTGCCTCACACCTAGCTCGGCTTCACGCTGTTGAAACCAAAGCTTTCAGAATTATTGGAATATCCCGCGATGAAGCTATCTCTGAGGGCCTTTCACTCACTCACCGTAGGCAGGTAGGTGGTCTTTCTGTCTTCTACCGACTCCTCTCCGGCCTTGCACCCCCAGCTCTCTCTGTGCTCTGTCCCCCAAATATTCCTACAGGTCGCACAAGATCTGCCAGCAACTCTCTGATGGTTAAACTGCCGAAATCTCGGCTCTCTGCTCACCTTCACTCTTTCATTCCTCTTTTCTCCCGCCTCTGGAACAAACTCCCTCACTCCCTTCAATCCCACCCCTCCCTCCAGGTCTTTAAAACAGCTGTTCACCACCATCTCTTATCTTCCCCCATCCAAAACCTTGATCTTTTCTACCCCCGCTAATTCACCCCAGATCCACCTTGTTTGAAATTCCAACTTCTTTCCTGGAAGTCCTGGCAGTGTCCATATGTTTTATACCTCTCCCACCGCCCCCTTCCCATGCCCCCCCCCCCAAAGCCCTCGCCCTCTCTCAGATCTCTCGATGTCTCCATGTCTCTCGGTCCCTGCTCTCAAATGTTGTGTTTGTGTCCTTCCCCCTCTCTCCCCATCTTGTCTACCGCTCCCGATGTTATATGTTTTATGTGTCGGTTTGTCTTTCTGTGTGATTAATGTTCGCTCTTTCACGAGCCTAGATCTTGTATCCCAAAAAAAAAAAAAAAAAAAAAAAAAACTTCTTGGAGAGGATTGTTGAGAAAGTAGATGGGAGGGTTGTCCAGTTGGTCTTTTTGGAGAGACATAGTAAGAGTGTGAGATTTGTCAGGATTGAAAGACATGTTCCACTTGTTTGACCAGTGTGTGATTTTGTCCAATCTGCAGAGAGTGAGGAGGCTGCAGACTGCCAATCTGAGGGATGAGGATTGGAGCGGCAGAGAGTGGAGTCATCAGCAAAGAGATAGAGAGGATTTTCCAGAGTCATTTCGAGAGAGATTTTCCAGAGAGATTTTCCAGAGAGATCATTGATGAAGACCAGAAAAAGCACAGGGCCCAGAACACTGCCTTGGGGAACTCCAGCCTGAACAGGAAGGGTAGATGAGAGAAATCCATTCAGGGCCATACGTTGACGGCGACCAGAGAGGAAGTCCACATGCCATGCGTGGAGATTTCCATGGATACCATAGGGGGAGAGTTTGGTGAGCAGAGCTCGGTGCCAGACCGTATCGAAGGCACGTGATATGTCAAGGGAGACAGCTCTGATTTCCTGTTTGGCATTGAGGACCTCCATCCATTTTTGAGACAGCAGAAGCAACATGTCCAGAGTAGAATGACCTGGTCTGAATCCAAATTGATGATCGGAGATCAAGCCATTGAAGAAGAGGAAGGATTTGATATCCGAAGCAATGATGGATTCCATGACTTTGTTGATAATTGGGAGCAGGCTGATTGGTCTGTAGTTGCAAGGATCTGTTTTTGCACCTTTTTGTGTAAAGCAGTAATGTTTGCTGATTTCCAAGATGCTGGCAGAAGACCTTGAACAAAAGACAGGGTGAAAAGAACAGAGAAAGGGTGAGATAGAACGGCAGAGCAGGATTTTAAGACCCGTGGGCTGATGCCGTCTGGTCCAGTTGCAGAATCAGAGGTGAGGGAGGGGATGGAGGGGGAACAAACACCAGAAACAGATTTGACCAGATGCCACCAGGATTTGGAAGAGGGAGACAGATAAGAGAGTTCAGTCCTGAGAACGGAGAGATATTGTTTCCTGGCTCTCCTGAGGGTGGACACACACTTGTTTCAGACTTTGTGAAAGGAAATGAGATTTCCTTCCGTTGGATTTGCTTTCCAGGAGACGAAAGCAAGTTGTTTCTGGGCAATAGCCTCACCACAAGATTCCGTGTACCATGGACAGTAGGAAGGGTATGACAACTGAAGACGAGATGAAGACCATTAGTTCTTTGCTTTTCACTTTCATTCACTTTTGTGTTGACAATAATGAGACTTCAACACACTGTAAATCACATGTACTCGTCCACCTGCATCCGAGTTCTGTATTCGCCAAATGTCGTGTTATCGGAAGAATTCTCGTCAGTTGTTTGCGTCAACCTGAGTCTACGAGATTCCAATTGTGATTGGTACACAGACTACGCAGATAACCCCCTGCCGTTCCTCCTCGTTTGGACCATTTGTGTATTGGTATCAGCCCTTCCTGCACTCACCTGTGCTTAATTAAACGATGCATTTATGAGTGGTTTGGTTCTGCCCAAATGTTTGCCGACAAGATCATGAATGTTGATGGTGAAAGGACTATGTTGAGGCTTACCTGTTGACTACTTGTCATCACACAAAATGTGCATGTTTATCATGTTGTTTAAAGGTGTTTGACTTTGGATGAGTTTATTATGCCAGATTAACTTGTGCTCCACCATCTTGTTTCCCTT
Source organism: Myxine glutinosa (assembly GCF_964187855.1). Classification (NCBI taxonomy): domain Eukaryota; kingdom Metazoa; phylum Chordata; class Myxini; order Myxiniformes; family Myxinidae; genus Myxine; species Myxine glutinosa. The sequence continues at coordinate 8,260 of NW_027616641.1, read as the reverse complement.
CAGTAAAGTTGATCGACATCCTGACAAAAGATCCACACCATCACCGAGTGGGCTTCATTTTGGAGTATGTGGAAGCAGGTGAGGTTTCGGATGTCATTTTGCTGAAAATCCACTGTTTGTGTCAATCAAGTCCAATTTTACTTGAGTGGCTAAATAAGTTAGTAAGTAGTAAACATGAATTATGGTGTCCTGATTGTTGGACCATCTATTTCAGTTCTGACAAATCTCAGTTTCACCCTGTCACTTCGGCACGATTGTCAAAAACAACCAACTGATCTATTTTTCTGGTCAAACACAGGAAGTTGTTCGGTTTCTTGACTTTATAGGCTTCACCATCACCCCACAGGATTCAGGAGACCCGTTTGTGATTGTGCTTCCTCTCACATAGGTGATGCGATGGCAGCATCACAAACTGATTTGGTTTCTGTGAAATGAAAAGCTCTCAAATTATAATCATATCACGTGATGAGGCTGAAACACATTTCCAGATCCACACATGGCAGACGTGGCGGTTCATCTCATTTTTGCGGCCTGTCAAAAGACCCAGAGTGTCTTGGAAGAGATTGATGTCTCCTGCTCCTTCACTACATAAGTTCCTCCAGTAATCCCCTCCTTGTTAAACTCTCTATCTCCTTTAAACTCTTAAATGAGTACCAAGTTGTTAGATGAGTACTGGGCGGTGGTGTGCCACCATCTCATGTCATCCTCCATCCTTTCCTAAATATTTTTTTCCCAATGAATCCTCTTTTCATACTACCCTTCACTTTCAGTGTCCTGTGTTTCCTCTCCCCACTCTCTCTCTTTCTCTTTCTCTTTCTCTTTCTCTTTCTCTTTCTCTTTCTCTTTCTCTTTCTCTTTCTCTTTCTCTTTCTCTTTCTCTTTCTCTTTCTCTTTCTCTTTCTCTTTCTCTTTCTCTTTCTCTCTTTCTCTTTCTCTCTTTCTCTTTCTCTCTTTCTCTCTTTCTCTCTTTCTTTCTCTTTCTCTTTCTCTTTCTCTTTCTCTTTCTCTTTCTCTTTCTCTTTCTCTTTCTCTTTCTCTTTCCTCTTTCTCTTTCTCTTTCTCTTCTCTCTCTCTCTTTCGCCCTCTCGCGCCCCCTGCTGGCCGTTCGTGTGTTGGGCGTGGCAAGATGGTGTGCACTGGTGTTCGTGTGCTGTAGCTCCGTGCTTGTGTTGTGTTGTCCCCCCCCCCCCCCCCCCCATTCCTTCCTTTCCCATCGCGCCTTTGTCGTGTCCTTCTTTACCGCCTGTGCCCCTTTCCCTCCCTTGAGACAGAGAGAGTGAGAGAAGAGCCCAAAGGTGAGAACAGACCCGTTCGGTTCAGTTTACCTGCTCCATCGGTGCTGTTTACCTTACTTGCGTCGTGTGAACTTTATTATTCATTATTTCATTTCGACTTTATTTATTTTGTGTCCTTTCCGCCTGGTCAAGGTGGAAAGGTGAGACATCGCCGTTATGGCGAGTGTTCGTGCACGGCAGGAAGGGTTTGAAACCCTAACAAGGAAGCATGCTTTCGTGTGTGTCCCTCCCGAAGGTGTTCCTACCGAGGACATTATCCTAGCTGTAGGGAATGCTATCGGCGATGGAAATGTCCGCGCCGCGTCGCGGATGAACCAAAAGTTTGTTGTTTTCGTGTCGGACGAGAAGTTCGTGCATGATGTTGTTAGTACCGCTCTGTCATTGAAAGGTGGGCAGTTCATCATGGTTTCCCCGATGGACACACCGGCGATTAAAGTTATTATTTCAAATGTCGCTCCGTTTATCACAGACGATAAGTTAATGGCTGTTCTGACCCGGTATGGAACTGTTGTTTCCCGAATCTCGATGATTCCCCTGGGATGTCGGGATGAACGAATGAAACATGTTATGAGTTTCCGGAGACAAGTATTCATGGTGCTTCCTGATCGCGGCGACGATACAGGACTAAACATCTCGTTTAAAATTTCGGTAAATGATCGTCAATATCAAATGTACGCTTCGTCAGGCACCTTAACGTGCTTCCTTTGTGGAGCCTTCGGACACGTTAAAGGTTTTGTCCCAAAGCATCTTGTACGAAGTGCGGCAAATTGGGACACACCAATGTGGGCTGTAAAAAAGAAAACACCCCGACCGTGCTTCCTCATGCCTCGACCGTGCTTCCTCACGCCTCGACCGTGCTTCCTCACGCCTCGACCGTGCTTCCTCACGCCTCGACCGTGCTTCCTCACGCCTCGACCGTGCTTCCTCATGCCGCGACCGTGCTTCCTCACGCCTCGACCGTGCTTCCTCACGCCTCGACCGTGCTTCCTCACGCCTCGACCGTGCTTCCTCACGCCTCGACCGTGCTTCCTCACGCCTCGACCGTGCTCCCCGACCCTCAAACCGTGCTCCCCGACGCTCAAACCGTGCTTCCTGAAGCCCCGACCGTGCTTCCCGACGCCCCGACTGTGCTTCCTGATGTCCCAACTGTGCTTCCCGAGGTCCCGACTACGCTTCCCGAAGCCCCAACCGTGCTACCCGAAGCCCCAACCGTGCTACCCGAAGCCCCGACTGTGCTTCCCGACGCCACGACTGTGCTTCCCGACGCCCCGACCGTGCTTCCCGACGCCCCGGTGCTACCCAAACCCAGTGAGATGGCACTTGGTGATGCTAGTACTGCTGGCGAACCCATGAATGAAGAACTTGTCATACTGACCAAAAAACGGAAAGCACCACTAACAAATAGCCCCGATGGTGCGATAAAGAAGGCTGTCTTGGGCAGAGACACTGTCTCTGCAAAAGAGAGCAAAACGTTTACAGCAAACGAAAATATCGAACGCCAAAGTGGAAAAGAGGATGTTACTGATTTCCCAGGCTCTGAGAATAAAGCCTACATTGATCCGAACAATGCGGCCATTTTTGAGCCTGAACGCGAAGCCCTACCGGTTCCCCCTCCAGTAGCTGAGCGGACTGGTGACCAAACAAATTGCTCTGTCTTACAAACAGAAATCGTAACCCCGGCTACGCAGAGATCTGCAGCCATTTGCCAAAGCACACATAAAGAAAGTAAGCACCAGTCTGCTCGTGAGGTGTGTACCAGAGTACCCAACGAAATCTCAGGAGATGCATCCAGAGGAGCTCGTGGGAGCTGCAAGTAAAGCCCAAGATCCAGGTGGGACATTATCAGACCTGTCAGAGTCTGAGGACGAGGTGGAAGTGACTGAGCTGTCACAGTCATCAGCATCTCAGTCACAGATACCCCCCCAACACATCGTGTCGTTTCTAGCCGAAACGTACAGACAGCGTAACATAGTCATTAAAGACTATTTTGCCGATTTGGTTGCATTCATCCACACTGCAAAATCCATAATTAAAACGCCCTGAACAATTTGACCTGAATAAGTCACAATACCACAGGTTAAGAAAATTCATCACACGTGCAGGTGTAGAGTGTTCCCAGCCACAGGCTGATTTCATCAATACAGGATGAAAACTATAAAACTTGCAACTTTAAATATTAACGGTGGTGGTGCTAGCCACCTCCGCCAGGTTCAAGTAAAAAACATATTTCAACGGAAAAAGGCGGATGTGATCTTACTTCAAGAAACTCACATCACACCAAATGTGGAACATAACTGGCATCAACTTTTTAAGAGCCAATGCTATTTCAGCAATTTATCAGCTTCATCTGCTGGAATCGGCTTCTTGCTGAAGCCAGGCCTCGTGTGTGAGTCATGCCATTTTCAGGAGGTAATAAATGGTCGGCTTAGCTCTCTCAAACTACTAAGCCATAACTTCCATTACACCATTTTTAATGTGTATGCGCCAAGTGATAGCGTAGAGCGTAAGTCCTTCTTCACCTCAATGATAAATCACTTAAGATCGGTTGATTTTGATCATTGTGTGTGTGTCGGAGGTGATTTCAATTGCACCTTCGACCCATCGGTTGACAGAAACTCTGTCGAACCCCATCCTGAGTCCCATGTACACTTATCCAATTTTTTTAGCACAATGGGCTTGGATGATGTTTGGCGGTTGCACCACCCAAACACATCCCAGTACACCTGGTGTCGATGCGCCAATAGTCGAGTATCCTTGGCAAGGCTTGACAGATGGTACATCAACGTACCCTTTAAAAATACTGCGGTTTCTTCAAATCTTTTTCCTTCCGTGTTTTCAGACCATCATATGGTAACCCTAAACCTTTCCTTTCCTCAACCCGCAAATAGGAGCGCTTATTGGAAGTTTAATGTTAGACTTCTAGAAGATGGTATGTTTAAAGAAGCCTTTCGTGTTTTCTGGGCAAGTCTAGTAGCAAAGAAATCTTCCTTTTCTTCATCCAGCATATGGTGGGATAACATGAAATCTCAAATTCGGGTTTTTTGTCAATGTTTCCAATCACACAGCACAAACGACAAGCACTTTACAATGGCCCGGTTGGAATTGGATATTCTACAATTGGAGAGTAAATTGGCTCATGAAAACAATGATGCCAATTACCGGTTATTGCTTGTAAAGAAAGCTCTTTTAAGGGAGTTAGTTCAAGAGAAAGCAGCCGGTACATTAATTAGACTTAGAATACAGAATGTAAAATTATCAGACACCCCAAACAAGTCTTTCTTTCATTTAGAATCCTTAAGCAAGCCATCACGGCTAATCTCTTCTGTTTTGGACTCGAGAGGCAACGTTGTTGTCAACGAGGATGATGTTAGACTAAACATTATTGAATTCTATACAAAACTTTTTGAGGAGCAGACTGTTTGTAATGATACAATGATGGATTTAACCTCTCACCTCCCCTCCCTAACTGAGGCTCAACGGTTGGAGCTTGACCTACCAATCACCCTCCTTGAGCTAACCTGTGCTCTTGCTGCCATGGATTCAGGGAAAGCTCCGGGTATTGACGGTCTACCTCCCGAATTCTTTCTGACATTTTGGGACCTTTTAGGCCCTGAGTTGCTGAATGTTTTGGACACTTCTATACAGACTGGTATAATGCCGCTGAGTCTAAGAAGAGCCGTAGTGTGCTTGCTCCCGAAAACTGAAGATCCCCGACTTTTGGTGAACTGGCGACCGATCTCCCTGCTGTGCACGGACTACAAGCTTTTTTCAAAAGTACTAGCTAATCGACTAAAAAAGGTTATTGGCGATCTAGTACTGCCAGAACAGAGTTACTGTGTTCCTGGAAGATCCATCCATGATAATATTTCTTTAATCAGAGATCTCATTGATGGTAACCGTGTTAAAGAAGACTTTGGAATGATGTCGCTTGATCTTGAAAAGGCATTTGACAGTATCGACCATAAGTTTATGCATCATGTGTTACAGGCATGCGGCCTCGGAGCAAACTTTCGTTCCTACATTTCCTTGCTATACACAGATGTATTTAGTTTAATTAAGATTAATAATGTGCTGGCTCCCCCCATCAAGGTTCGGAGAGGGGTTCGGCAAGGGTGCCCAGTCTCTGGTTTATTGTTTGCTCTTTCTTTAGAGCCTCTTCTCAATCTACTGAGAAAGAAGATTCCTGGAATAGCACTTTCTCCCATGAGTGCACCGCTAACCCTATGTGCTTATGCGGATGACGTCTGCATCTTTGTAAAAGATAAGGATGATATTGATATCCTTGTTGAGTGCCTATCAAAGTTTCACGCTGCCTCCTCTTTAAAAATCAATTGGAACAAGAGCAAGACGTTATGGATACCCTCCCTTTATCGCAACCTTCTTCAGCCTGTACCACAGCCGCCCCCATCCCTCCCCGCAGGGTTGCTGTGGGGAAGTGAGGGAATTAAGTACTTGGGCATATTCCTTGGTTCCCCACAGTATGCTCAGAGAAATTGGGACGGGGTAATTGAGCAAGTGGGAGAAAGATTGAACCGATGGAAAAGGGTTTTACCTCATTTGTCCTTCAAGGGCCATGTGCTAGTGATCAACAACTTAGTTGCCACAATGTTGTGGCATAGGTTCATCTGCCTGCAACCGCCGGAGGCCCTACTCAAAGCACTCCAGGGCAAACTGGTGGACTTCTTCTGGGGAGGCTACCACTGGCTACGACCCGATGTGATATGTCGCCCCTCGGCTGAGGGTGGCCACAACCTCGTCGACATCAAAGCCCGCCTAATGGCCTTCCGGCTGTGGTCCATTCATCGTCTCCTCTACATGGAACATCTGCCAGGCCGGCTCCCTGCACGCCTTGTACTGCAGCGAGCGGGTAGGCTCGGGTACGGGTTTGAACTTTTTCAAATGAACCTCCAACATGTCGACATATCGGTTCTCCCTGCTTTTTACCAAAGCCTCTTAAATGCCTGGCAGAGTCTTTCTGTGAGTCGTCAGGCGGACACATATGTAACGAAAATGCTGGCACACGAGCCTTTGTTCTATAACCCTCTCTTTCCCGACATTCCAAAGAGTCGAGATTTTTGCCAACACTTTATAGCAGCTGGTATCGTGAAGGTGCGGCATCTCCGACATGACTCAGGGTATGGTTGGAAATCCGTAAGTGAAATCGCCGACCTGACAGGGATTTGGTCCCATAGGATGATTGCAAAAATTTTGAGGAAAATGATTCAGGTGGGACGGCAACTTGGCCTAACTTGGACTCGAGGTACAGAAGAAGATCTAAATGAGCCGACAGTGCCTAAATTGATTGTTGAACCCATTCAAAACGATTTGCCCCCTGTTAGCGATGGGTCAAAGCTTTTCCAGACAATGGACAGCAAGGGCATCTACAAGATGTGCCTCAAGCTGATAAATGGGAACCCTTCGTTAAATGGAGTTTCCCGATGGAAAGGATTGTTACCCGGAGGACCCCCCTCCGAACCTATCTGGGAAGCCATGTATAGTGAGCCCATATCCAAAAGAACAGGTGATCTCCAGTGGCGTTTGGCCCACTGGATTGTTCCCTCCAACACGTTTATTAGACATTTTTCTCCTGTATCTGTTTGTTGTCCCTTCTGTACAGTCAATGAGGACTTGTTTCATGCATTCATAGACTGTATCCGATTATTTCCTTTGTTTCATTGGTTGAATTACATTGCACACGAAATGCATGTTACTTTTTCTTTGAGGAATTTCGTCTTTGGTTTTGCTCCTAAACAGAATCCTGCGTCTAAACTGTTTAGTTTCCTAATAGCAACTGCGAAACTTGCTGTTTATTTGACAAGAAAAGACAAACTATCTGGCAAACCGATAGAGCACTGCAATATCATGTTGTGTTTGAATGCATTAATCTCAGCAAGATTGAAACTGGAATTTACCCTGTCCAACGAGTCCGGAAATTTTCATAACTTTGTTGATACTTGGTGTGTTGGTGGGTTTTGTGAGGTTAAAGAAAATGAATTTAGAATACTGTTGTGAAATACTGATTGTTTTTTATTTGATGATCATTGGGTGCTTCTTCTTTTTCTTTTTTTCTTTTTGTTGGCATTATTGATTTTATTGCAAAACGTGTATATTGTTACTTTTATATTTTTGTAATAAAAGGACTAAAAAGTCAAAGTCTCTGTGTCTCTCTCTCTCTCTCTCTCTGTCTCTCTCTCTCTGTGTCTCTCTCTCTGTCTCTGTCTCTGTCTCTGTCTCTGTCTCTCTGTCTCTCTGTCTCTCTCTCTGTGTCTCTCTCTCTCTCTCTCTCTCTCTCTCTCTCTCTCTCTCTCTCTCTCTCGCGCGCCCCCTGCTGGTCGTTGGTGAGTCGTGCGTGGGTGTGGCAATCATGGCTGCTGTGTGTGAGGAGCTGTGAGTACTGTGTTGTGTTGTTGCCTTTCCCATCCCCCTTTTCACTCCCTCTGTGTCTTTGTACGTGTTTGTGAAGTTTTCCCCGTGTTTTCCTTCTTCGTTGAGACAAGAGAGAGAAAGAGAGCGCGCACGGTGAATTTGGTGCGAGTCCTAAAGAACCTTGTGTTCTTCGGGCCTGTGCTCTGCTTGTCGTGTTTTCATTATCGTCGTTTATCGGCTCCCTTATTCTATTTCTTTTCATTTTACCTTCGCCTGCAGGCTTTGCTTGCGATAGGTTCTATTTTGTTTTGCTTTTTCAAATCTTTTCTTAGTTTTGGTTCATTTATCGCTATGGCAAACAGTCGTTTGCAGAAAAGCATTTACGAGTCACTTACTCGTAAAAATGGGGTAATAGTTAGTCCACCCGACGGGGTTCGGGTCGATGACGTCGTGATGGGCTTGGGTGAACTCGTTGGTTTTGAAAATGTGTTAGCAGCTTCAAAGATGAACCAACGAGTTGTTGTTTTTCTTTCCGAGGAGCGCTATGTCGCTCAGGCGGTTGAAACTGGTTTGTCCTTACCGCCAGATATTTTCGTTAA